>NC_063194.1:1621629-1744744 GCF_017589495.1 Alosa alosa
AAGCTCGGAGCTACGTCTGGTGCGCGGGCTTTGCTTTTATTGTTGTGACTTTTGCTTTTGTGGGATAGTAAAGTTCACCTTGACCTTGACTTTTTGTCCAGCACCCTAAACGTAGGCCTGAATGTGCATGCCTTTTGTACACTTCTCATGTTCACCTCTATCCTCATGGCCTTGGGCTGGACGATGTAGATCTTGTTGCGGTAGCCGCACCACACCTTGTCGTGGACCACGGTCATGCAGCGAATAGAGTGGTGTGGTCGGCCCAGGTCCAGCAGGTGGTAGTTGGTCAGGTCCCACTGGCAGTCTGCAGCAGGGGTGAGAACACAGGACATAAAGCAGAAACACACACACACATACATACACACACACACAAACATACACACACACACACACACAACACACACACACACACACAACACACACCACACACACACACACACACACACACACACACACACAAACATACACACACACATACACAGTAAGGAACACAAAGCAATACAGTAAGGAACAGAGCATATGCAAACAAACACCCAGACTGAGAGCTATTTGGAGAAAACACACAAAAGCACAGACACAGGAGGTCTGCTACTGTACCACAGACTGGAAAAGCATCCCAGTCATTAGACTATAAACAGTTTCTGCAAAAGGACAAGACAGAGAAGTTAGGTCCTTACCTTGTCCTCTGTGGAAGATGGCCAGAGTCCCATCAGACAGGGCGACCAGCACACGGCCTTTCACATGCCTGCAGAGGGGAGAGCCAGTACAGGCATATCACAACATACCCATAAAGGACCCAAGGCCAGCAGTTTAACAGGGAGAACATTACTAATGCCAGACACATGTGTTCAGATGAAATGTTTAGTCTCTGCACTGAGGCTATTTGTTTTTTTTCATTTTTATTAAACACCTACTATAAAAATACAGACAAAGAGCCCACACAGAGATATCTGTTCTACCACCACATATCTCTGATACAGATACCTATTCTTGTCATGTATGTAATGTTGTTCTCTTGTCAGTGCCCACTTAATAGATCAGAACCTGATTCAGGGGCACAGTTTCACTGGTTGCTGGAGTTTGGTAGAAGTGTTTTTTGTACTTACACGATGTTTAAAATGGAGTCTTTCAGCTTGACAGCATGAAGGCACTTCCTCCAGCGCGCCACCGCAGAGTGGACGTACAAACTGAAAGGGAAAAACCCATACACACGCAATCAGATTAATCAGACTACTTATGAACCAAGAGATGACCAGTCACCTCAGAGATCTGAGAGAAGTCCAGTCTGCCAACTAAACAACAGACACGCTAGCTCACTCTCTCTCTCTCTCTCTCTCTCTCTCTCTCTCTCTCTCTCATAGTAAATTTCAGCATATATACAAGACAAGATCTTCATAATTGATAATCCTTGACCTGGTGATGGGAAATCATCTGCCAGGGTGACCCATAGGCTAAGATACATCACCTGTCGGTACGAGTAAGAGTATTGTAAACACCTGAGGCCCTAATTTGTTTGGTGGGCAAAGTGCAAAGTCTACTTACTTTTCATGACGACCGCTAGAGGTCCGATATTTCAAGTAGCATCTATGGAACTCCTTTAGATCAATTGAATATGTACTGGTATATAGGACACTGGTCACCTTTGCACTTGTTGGTGTAATGATATTTAGGGTTATTTGTTAATGTCAAGATCTCTGCTAGATTGGCTTAAACACCTGTGGCAGTGTTCAGCTTTTTGTGATGTCTCAAACACTATATGAAGATGTTGATCTATTGGCATATGAGCTGCTAGAGTGTGCGGCCTCCCTCTGTTCATCACAAAGTGCAAAGTCTGTCAGCAAGCAAAGTTTTTGAGCGTGAGATACAGCTGTCACACAGGCATATGGGAGTATTGAGCTGAGAGATCAATGTTTGCGCTTCAGTGTCTCCTCCCACGGTGTTAAACTAGCAAATAGATTTTGTCTAGTTATTATGACCGCCGCGACAGCGGTCATCATATAGGTTTAGTCAGATTTTTTTTTTTTTTTTTTTTTTTTTTTTTTTTGCCCAAATTTCCGTCAATGATTCCCGGGACACTGAAAGACCGGGTACACGAAACTTGGTGGACATATAACCCATGGATAGCATGGAACCATCGTTTTTCGTTTTGATCTGTAGCCCCTCCGCTGAATTGGACCCCCCGAAAGGAGGGTAGGGCAGACACAGTTCTCTGTGAAACTTTTATGGTATGTTGGTCTCAAGGGCCCACATCAACCTGGCTCATAATCACTCATTTGTGATTTGCCCCCGTAAAAAATGAAAATCAGTAGGATTAAAAGAAAGCCAAAATAAATATTCATCATCATCATCATGGCTGCATTTTCAGTATTGGCGAGAAGTAGTCGTTTGTCCACTAGATGGCGACGTTTGCAGTGAGACGTAATTTTGTTGGAAGTTAAAAGTGGGTTGGAAAAACAATGGGCGCTTTCATACAAGGACTGTAATTTACCGCAGCGAACATCTAATAAGGATAGGACGATGTTCACATGAAGTGTAATTCCCATTTCTTCTTGAAGCCGAAATAAATCTAAGGATGTTTCTCGGACATGCTTGGTTTTTACTGCAGGCAACGTTAATCTTGTAATATCAATAAGGACCTAGGTAATGTTACCGTTAAAGCGTTGGTTGAGTGATGGAGGCATTTGATTGATTGCATTTGTAGAAAACTATAAATGCGGTTATACCAAGCAAATTGATAGCAGCACTGTTTGTATCTTTCGACTGTCATTTATTGCACGTGCTACAAAATCATTCTGTGCAATGGAAGATTTTACCAACGTTACACGGTCTGATACAGTTTTTGCCTATACATGCGTGAGACTGAGACGCCTGTTTATTTTGTTTTAAGTGCGTGCAGGGTGTGAGAGGGGAATCGATGTGCTTTGATTACAGCTTGGTAGTTGTAGTCTGTGAAATTAAAAAAGCACGCGTGTGTGTGAAGTATCCAAACAATGACACCTTCATTTCATTATGGCTGCTTTAGCAAAACACCTTAAGCTACTGTGTAGTGGGTCCCATTTAGAAGTGGCTACTTCATTCGCTTTCCTTGACTCATGGAGCTGCGTGAATGTTATTACAACTTTTCGCCCGCGATATGACAGTTTAAGTCCGCTTGATACTGTAAGGCGTAAGCCATTGGTTTCAAAAGGAGATTTTATTTGTGTCGTTGAAGCATAGCCTATTGACAATTTATGTTGTCAATAGGCCTCCCCTATAATCCTACCTGTAGCTTAGGGAAGCTAACAACTTTCTATTAGGATCTAGTTTGTTAGTTACCGTTTGTCATAACTCCCTGATGCATTTTTGCATTTAGAATAGCCAGAGCGTGTATATCTCAATCGAAAATTAAAACAATATCGGGTGCCTATGGACTAGGCTGCCCGCTATTTATTTTTTTGATTTCTTAAAAGATTGAGCTTGGTCTGATGAAAGCCAGACTAGCCATGGACCTCAGTTAAACAATGCAAGGGAACATGAATCAGCCTATATTTGCACTAACAATAACGGACAAAAGCTTTTCAACTTTGGCCCGTTAAAATGTGTATGAACAGTCTAGCGGCGCATTTCATCAAGGCCCATTTGGACATGTCAGTTATTTGCACCACTGGTTAGATGTAAAAACAGCATTTCGCTTCAGACTAGGCTACTGTTACTTAATTTGTGCATTAACAATAACGTTTTCAGACTACTGTTACTTAATTTGTGCATTGACAATAAAGTATTACATGAACTAAAGATGACTAAAATCTTATGTAGAAGAAGAAACATTCACAAAAATCCATCCATCCAAAAATGACCTTTGTTTTGATAGCTGTTGAAAACGGCATGGAACTGACAGAGATGTTTTTGTTTATAAATACATAAAAAAATAAATAACATTATGCTGATACCTTTTGCTTTTCCCAAATACAATGTAGCCTACAGGTGTAAGTGACCTTTCATCAATCCAGTTGCAATGGATGAACTGTGATGAACTGCCCTACTTGTGATTGTTTAGAGATTTTAAAGGTTTTATAACAATTCTACATCTTCTTTGGCTATTCTACAATCTATTCACCTTTTCAGCACCAGTAGGGTACTTTCTGTGCAGCCGCTTTTACACACACTCAGGCATGCCAAACAAGCATACACAAAAGTTTCAAGAGTGGGGGATGGAGTAAAATATGGAGACAAATTGAAGTGTGATTTATTTTCGCGGAACGGATGTACAGGACTGAGCGGCGGTCATATTTTGTACCGCTATGCGGTACATCTAGTTAAATTAGCTTTAGTCAGACTTAAGACTTTGCCCGCCTTTTAATGTAAAAATGTAAATCAGGTTTCTAGGCCAAGTATACTCGCATATACAAGGAATTTGGTCTCTGCATTTATCCCATCCGTGAATTAGTGAACACACAGTGAACACACAGTGAGGTGAAGCACACACTAACCCAGAACAGTGAGCTGCCTTGCTACAGCGGCGCTCGGGGAGCAGTGAGGGGTTAGGTGCCTTGCTCAAGGGCACTTCAGCCATTCCTATTGGTCGGGGATCGAATCGGAAACCCTTTGGCTCCAAGCCCGAAGCCCTAACCAGTAGGCCACGACTGACTTTAAATGAGGGCCCCTGGTGGTCATCAGGCTGGTTCCCCTTACCATCCGTTTTGGGCGCCCAGCCACATAGTGGGCAGCGTGCTGCTCATCCTCTGGCTCTCATCGGTGGCCGAGTCGTGCAGGCTGGTGTCTGGGGAGCCCCCGTCAGCCTCCTGCATCACCTCCCTGAGGAGGAGAGAGGGATGGAGAGGGAGAGAGGGGGAGGGAGGGAGGGATGGAGTGAGGGAGAAAGAAAGGGATAGAGGTGGAGAGAGGGAGAGAGGGAATGAGGGAGAGAAGGAGTGAGAGAGAGGGATCAGAGAGATGGAGGGAGAGAGAGGAGAGAGGAAGAGAGAGAGGGAGAGACGGAGAGAGGTGAGGGAGAGAGAGAGAAAGTGGAGACGGGGCAAAGGAGAGAGGGAGGGATGGAGAGAGGGAGTGAGGGAGAGAGAGGAGATCAGAGAAAGATGGAGGGAGGAAGAGGAAGAGAGGAATAGAGGGAGAGAGCATGAGAGAGTGGATGGAGTGAGAGAGTGGAGGCCAGAGAGGGATGGAGAGGAGGCAGTGAGTGAGGAGTGGACCCTTACTGACACTGACTCAGAGATTCACATTGATGCCAAAGCAACATCAGCTGAAGAACTGCAAAGCTTCCAAGACAAAACAAACATTATTTTCCGTATTCACTGTATTTTGACAACCTCAGGATTGCAATAAGATTAGTAAAACACTGAATGCAAATGTGCATGCTGAAAACTGTGCCACACATGTATGAAATGAGTATGAAATGAGATACTGTGAGGCTTCTAGAGGGTGAGTATACAAATGTGTGCATGCTTATATCTGATGCCATCTGGAAAAACCCTTCACATGGTGCAGTTTTACCAACTTATGATACCATCCCAGCAACATCCAAGATTTTGGAAGGATGGTATCCAGGATTTTGCTAGAAGACAGTGTCCAGAATGTTGCTAGGATGGTATCAGAATCTTAAGTTTAAAACAGAGCAAAAATCAACCATGTGAAGGGTTTTCCTCGATCGCAGCGCATATGTGGCTTATACATGCGACTCACTGCCGGGTGTGTTCAGTAGTCTGTGATGGTTCTGACCTGGCTCGCGTGTCTGTGGCTGAGTTGGGTTCGTTGGGCTGGGCACCCAGTGGGTCGGTGAACACGTGCTCCGTGTAGATGCCAGGCTGGCTGGGCTCGGCGGCGTGGCCCTCCTCCTCGTCCTCCGTGGCCTCGGTCGCCTCCTCGGCTGTGGGCACGCCGTCCTCGTCAGGGCTGGCCTCTCTGGACAGAGCCACTGCAGGAGAGGGACACGGGCCAGACGTTAGAGAGAGGGGCTGGAGACCAGATGCAGCATTGAAGTAGCTATGAGTCCTTCCAGTACTACCAGTCCAGTAAGTGCTGTTGGATTCATTGGTCAGTCTCTCTCTCTCTCTCTCTCTCTGTCTCTCTCTCTCTCTCTCTGTCGCTCTCTCTCTCTCTCTCTCCCTCTCTCTCAATTCAAGAAAGCTTTATTGGCATGAACGTTTCAAAAACATTATTGCTAAAGCTCAGTTACATGTACACATAAAGTAGATGCATAGACAGACAATTACATATATATATTATACATGTATCTCTCCAAGGATGTATGGCAATTTACAGTGTGGGCATAACCTTTCCTCTCTGGGCAGCCAGGTTTGCCTGCGTCTGCCTTTTTCTATGGCAAGATTGTGCTCGCTGAGTCTGTTCATTGTCAATGTTTTCCTGAGTTTAGGGTCTTTTACTGTGCTCAGGTAAGTAGCTGTTGTTTCTCTCTCTCTCCCTCTCTCTCAATTCAATTTAAACATTTGTTTACGTAGAGAATGCTTGGAATACAGTACATGGCAAATAGATATGCATCCAAGATTAACAAACAAACTGGTGAGTGTGTATGTATGTGCATCTCTTTCTCTCTCTCTCTCTCTCTCAAGTTCTCCTCTTCGGTTTCATGACTTGTTGAGTGCCTTGAATACTGTGGTCTTGTGTGGACTTTACTAGCTGATCCAATACTGTTCCATTCAGATGGTGCCATTTAGTTACCCTTGTCTGTCACATCTTTTAACCCAGAAAATCTGCTGCGTGCCTGCTGCAGACGTCTCTGTGAGTGTGTATTGTGCTCTGATCTGCTGGGGACAGGGCTAAAATGTATACTCTGCTGCGTGCTGCCGGGGTCTCCGTGAGTGTGTACTCTCACCTCTGGGACTGTGCTCTGTGCGTGTGTGTGTATGTGTGTGTGTGTGTTCTCACCTCTGGGGCTGTGCTCTGCTGGGGATCCCCCGGACTGAGACGATGCGCCCCCTGGTGGCCCCTCTGAGGTGCAGCCCACGGCCGACACGCCACTCAGCGCCCCGTCACTGCCCCCCGAGCCCACTGACCCCGTCAGAGAGCCCTCGCCCTGACCTGCCTCGGGGTCCTGGGGCACCTCCTCTCCAGCCAGGTAGTCCGACTCCAGCACACCTGAGAGGAGCAACATTTTAAACACACACACACACACAGTTTATTACATATACATACACACATACACACACACAGTTTATTACATATACATACACACATACACACACACACACACACACACACACACAAAGAATCAATGGATTAAATAATGAAATGATCTCACACACAGAATTAGTAAATGCATACACCATAATCTGTGTCTCTCACACACATACATACACACACACACACACACACACACACACCCTATAAGAATCAATGGATTAAATAATGAAATGATCTCACACACAGCCTTTCTCTATGTCACACACACACACACACACACACACACACACACAAACTGTAAGAGTCAAATGATGAAATAATTAAACAATGTCAATCACACCCTTTCTCTACGTCACACACTCACACACACACGTGTGCGCACACACAACCACACACACACACATACGCACACACACACACTCCCTATGAAAATCAATTGATTAAATAATCAAATGATCTCACACACCCTTTCTCTATGTCACACACACAGACACACCCTGTAAGAGTCAAATGATTAAATAATCTAAATAATCTCAATCACACCCTGTTTCTCTAAGTCACACACACACACACACACACACACACACACTTTGGTTGCGGCATATCTTACCTGGCACGCTGGCGATGCAGAGCACGTGGGAGTTGCAGACATAGAAACTGTCCAGCGGCATGTTGGGCTGGCTGGCGTCCATGATGAGGACCTTGGTGGCCGAGTTGGTGCTGGTGCAGAGCCACACACGGCTGGACATCTCCGCCTGGGGGTCCTGCTCCAGCTGGACACAGAGAGGGTCATATACAATTACTGACACGCTGCAGTATGCGCTCACAAGCACATTGTGCATACTGTGTATGCAAATGCATTAAAATATGCACCCATACTCTCTCTCTCTCTCTCTCACATACACACACATACTGACAGACACACACACACACACACGCACGAGTGCATGCACGTACGCACACACGCACGCACGCACGCACCCACACACACACACACACACACATACACACACGCACGAGTACATGCACGCACACACACACACTTGGGGGGTTGGGACTTACCTGTGCCTGCTGCTCTAGCTGGTCCAGGCTGCTCTGGGAGCCTTTCCTCTGTCTGAGGCCTTCAGACTCTGCTGTGCCACTCTCTGGCACCAGAGGGCCCCCTTCTCGGAGCCTTCCCCCAGACAGGTTTACTCCAGCTGCACACCACACCTGGAGCAGGGGGGGGGGGTTCGAAGGTGGTTCAGAGAGGTCATGGCATTCACGTTCAGCCATCATCAGGATATACACAAGCACAGTGCAGTTAATTTCATAAACACACGTATTTCAATTAATAAAATCAGATATATTTGTGTTTCTTCTTTCACATATTCTACACATCATGGACACTCTTCCTTCCTCAGGCCAGTGCTCATCTGCTTCCCCTCTAAGGGATCATGTGCGTGGGAGTTGAGAGAAAGGTACCTTCATGGCCGTGTCTTTAAGCTCTAGAGGCTTCAGGTACACGGGAACGGGAAGGTTCTTATTCTCCACCTGCCCTCCATTAGTTGCCTGAGATGAGGAGAGAGACAGAGTTACAGTCCATAAGCATCACAGACTAGAGAGAGAGAGAGTGTGTGTGTGTGCATTGTGTGTGTGCATATGTGAGGAGTGTGTGTGTATGTGTATGAGTGTGTGTGTGTGTGTGACCTTGGACTTGCTGGGGAGGCTCCAGCCGTGGGCCTGCAGACGTCCGTCCTCCTTCTGGACGTGGGCCTTGACCTCACGGTACTGAGAGCGCTTCAGCTCACGCCGCGACGGAGAGCTGCATGGGTCCAGTCTGACCGGAGGAGGGACAGGCATCAACACAGATATGCATAACACACACACACACACACACACACACACATACACACCCACTGCCCATATGCAATACAAAAACAGGGCGAAATAAAACAATTTGGATAGGCAGACACTGCTTTGCTTGAATACGATTCTTCACAAAGAGAGACATTTTCACACCTTCAGCAGATTATTTGCTTTACAATTTCCCCATCTCAAAACTGACCCTTACAATTAGCCCAAGATAATACTCCAACCATGACCAAATGATGGAAAACTGTGCATAACCTCTGGTTATATGGCAATAAATCCCATGTGTGTGTGTGTGTGTCTCTGTGTCAGGCTCATCTGGCCTCACCCACTCACCCTTCACTGAGGAAGTCGAAGGCTTTGGACTTCTCGGTGGGGAACTGAGAAAAGGTGCTGCTCTTCTTCATCATAGAGCCCGGGGCGTTGTACTTGACGTTGGAGCCCAGCTCCGGAGTCTTCCTCAGGGCCGTGCTGTTACCGGAGCCCGACGAGCTGAAGAGCCGGCTGAAGCTGAGAGAGAGAGAGAGAGAGAGAGAGAGAGAGGAGGAAGAGAGAGGGACAGAGAGAGGGATGCAGAGATGGAGTATAGATGGAAAGAGAGATAGAGATGTGGATAAAGAGAAGGAGAGATGGAGTGGGGGAAAACAGACAGGCAGGGTAAAAACTGCAGGTCAAGGGGTCATCTGCAAACTTCACTGAGGCCATTCGACACAATCACAAAGCATGCTGGGAAAGGAAACGTGCCACATGGGGTGTCACGCTGCAAGCAAATGCGGCTCCCTCTGCTGGCTTTGTAAAAGCACTGCACATTCCAGCCACACCCTTTCAAAAGGCATATACACGGTCACACAATCAGCCTACATTTATCTTATTGAGAATACAAGATTGCCTGATTTCTATATATACCTCAATTTACCTCATCTATATTAAAGTATCCATCTATTTAAAACAATGACTTTCTACAACAAAAATGATGGAAATGATTAGTATGTGTTCTTACAAATGCTTCCTTAATGCATAACTTTCTAGGCCATTTTAGAGTGTGAGGAGCAAAATAAGGCTATCTGAATGTTACGTAAGGGATAATGTATAGAACGGCGGTCATTATCGGAAAATAAGTCCCGACAGGGCGAACAGGACCCCCACATGCTAGCGAAGGGGTCTTGTTTTTCGTCCTGAAGGGACTTATTTTCTGATAATGACCGCCATTCTATACATTATCCCGCTTATTACACAGCTACTTGCCAATACCCTTTTAACCCAGCACAGTGAGGGAGCCTGCGTGGTCTAGTGTGCCACACAGAGGAACAGGGAGAGCGGAAGGGTCCATCTCCATGAAGCACCAGCCTAACAGGGAACCCTGAGAATTCTGTTCACAACCTGATTCTAAACATAAACAAGCCTCTCACTACATTTCATATATTTGATGGACTTTTGAGGTACAGCTTTTAATGAAGGCATGACTCCATTCTCTGCCCAAATAAAGCGTCTCAAATCGGTGCTTCATGTGGATAGAGGGGCTAAGGATCAAAGGGAACTGCTTTGACAACTTCACCTACATGCTGCTGAAAACAGAGTGATAAAAAAAGAGAAGAAAAATAAAAAATAAAAAACATTTGCCTGATGTCTGACGTAGTAGTGTAGAAAAGTACAAACTATGCAGGTGTATAAAGTGCGGTAAAAGTGCAAGTGGTTTATAAAACTGGGATGAAGAACTTACAACTGCCAGATGCTGGATTTTTTCTTCTCACTGGTGTCTGGGTTACCCCGTGAAGCCCTGCGGAGAGAGAGAGAGAGAGAGAACTAAACAAAAAACAAATCGGAGAACCGGAGGCCAGTTTAATCACAAATGAATCTGTCTTGTTGGCCAAAGCCTCAAGTCAGGTCAAATGTCAAAACATGGGATTATTCTGTGGGGCCCAAAACAGCAGCAGTACTATTAAGGACACAGGGAATAAGGAGACGCTGAGGACAAAGCAATATTTCAGTGCTCCCATCACTCCCATATATATATATATATATATATAACATATCACCTCACAGGCAATCCTGCCCAGCCTGAGAGGTGGCATGGTAAAAATAATGTATGTGTGTGTGTGTGTGGTGGCATGTACTGTACTGTATGTCTGATTTAAAAAAAAGAGCGCTGTGAGTGTGTATGCATATGTTTGTGTGAGAGAGTGAGAGTGTGTGTGTGTGTGTGTGTCTGAGAGCATGTGTGTGTGTGAGTGTGTGTGTGAGTGTGAGTGTGAGTGTGAGTGTGAGTGTGTGTGTGTGTGTGTGAGTGTGTGTGTGTGTGAGTGTGTGTGTGTGTGTGTGTGTGTGTGTGTGTGTGTGTGTTAGCGTGTGTGTTAGTGTGTGTGTGTGTGTGTGTGTGAGCGTGTGTGTGTGTGTTAGTGTGTGTGAGTGTGTGTGTGAGCGTGTGTGTGTGTGTGTGTTAGTGTGTGTGAGTGTGTGTGTGAGTGTGTGAGTGTGTGTGAGTGTGAGTGTGTGTGAGTGTGTGTGTGTGTGTGTGTGTGTGTGTGTGTGTGTGTGTGTGTGTGGTGGTAGTAGTAGCAGCAGTAGTAGTGGTCCTGGTGAGCCCTACCGGATCATCTCGGTCCACCTGACGGCCTCCTGCAGCTCCATGAGCCTCTCCTTGTACTGGTTCCTCTCCATGAGCACCCGCGCCATCTCCACCCGCGTGAAGCGCTTCCTCTGGGCCGTCGGCACGTCACTCTGCACGTCCCACTCCTGGAGGACACATACACACACACACACACACACACACATGAATTCTGGAACATTCTTACACAGGATCGATTAACTTTTAAACTTAAATACAGTATGAGTAGCATTCAAATGAATGCACAGCAAAGTAACATACTGGGGTGGACGCTAAACTGGAGAATGATAAACCCATTTCTGATTCTGATTAGTTACTGTCTTACATCATACTGTGTAAGGACGGAGTATGGTGAGAGTAGTCAGGGGACCTATTGTTTCATACTCACTGTGGTCCTATACTAAAACTCAGTACTGGAGTGCTTTTAAGCTTGTCTTCTGCATTTGCTCCACTCTGCTAAATACAGATGCGAGATGAGATAGACATGCTGCTGCTGTCTGAGGCGCAGTCTCACCTCATCCTCATCTGTGGTTTTCTTCTTGGCCTCCTCAGTCTCCGCCCGCATCCTGGATACACACAAACAAACAAACATCAAATATTTAACATTGTTTGTTAAAAAAAAAAAAAAACGAAATAAAAAAAACCTTCAGCCGTTTTTGAGACGCTCAGTCACTGCAGTCCTCCTGAACTACAGAGGGCGCTGTGAGGTGAGGCAGGGAGGGACTCACTTCTTGAGCTCGTCCTCCAGCTCCTTGTTCTTCTCCTCCAGTTTGCTCTTGGCCTCCAGCACGGCCTCAAGCTCACCCTGGACCACTTCCTTCTCACAGGTCAGCTCATCCAAGCGCACAATCAGGTCGTTCTTCACCACGTTCAGGGCATTTCTGCAGTCAGAAACAAAGACGTTGTTAGGTCCACACACAAGTTAGTAAGTTAAGTTACACTAGTCAATGAAGACCGTCCCAGCAAGTTTTATACCTTTTGAACTAGACATGTTTTTTTTTATTAGATGATAATCAGTCACTGGTTCTAATGAGTCCCTAGCGCCCTAATGGTTTTGAAACATCTCAGAAACATTGCTAAAGCACAGCTATTTCTCTGCAAAGCAGATACCGTGTGTTATTGTATTACAACTCTGTACGAGAGGTGTTATATGAATTGGTTGGATTAATTGACTGATTGATTGGTTGATAGTGATGTAATATTGTACACAGCATTGGTTCAAGGATTATAAAAATGATATAAAATGTCTAAATGTCAATTATCAAATGACATGATCACACATGTCCTATCACATTACAAAGGAAAATATCAGATTCTTACTTTGTCTCCAGCAGTTGTGTGTTTTCCTGGATTAGGTTTTCCACTTCCCTTCCCATACCTGCAGACAGCAACATATTCTGTGTCATTTGTAAAGTTCCACTCACACTCACAGTTCCAGTCACCCTCATCACCCTGCCTTTCAGGATTTCAATCTGATGAAGTATATGCACTGCAAAAATGTACATGTACATCTGAAGAGACCAAGTCCAAGACAGACACAAAGACTGACTCCAAACACGTACTCGGTCTAAGAACAGACTCCACAGTATGGGTGAGAGAGAGAGGACAGAGAGTCTTACCCAGTATATTTTGGACTGAAAAACCCATGCAATCCAAGTTAGGTGAGGACGACAGAAGCATGGAGGTTAAGACATGAATGAAAAAATAAAAATTGTGAGGTGGCGGGAACGTCATGCACCAAGAGAATATAGCAAACTGAAATAGTCTGAAATTGTATGTTGGTTGTGAGGGCACATAGAAACACGCATCTATCAAATACATGCAAATAAACAAACAAAAAGACAACAAAAGCCTACTGTCTAACCAACTGTGGCTATGCACTCAACTAGGAACCACTTTCAGCTCACATATTGGTACTCTGTTACTGATACGTAATGGCATTAAGTGGCATGCCATCACTGACTCAAGAAAAGACCGACTGATTAATGTAATGATTAATGTAGACAGGCATGCTTGGGCGGCAAACACAGGGAGGAGAAGAGAGAGAGGAAAGAGCGAGAACTCGTACACACCAGAGTACTCCACTGGGAAGGAGAAGGAACAAGAGGCAGAGGAGAAGACAGCAGGAAGAGAGACAGCCACGTTAGCGCGCGTGTACGCACACACACACACGCGCACGCATACACACACACACACACACACACACACACACACACACACACACACACACACACACACGCACATATCTGCCTAAGGGGGGGCACCTGGGTTTGCTAATGCTTTACAACTGGATCGGACTGGACTGATTGCGTTATCTGAGCTTTCTTTACTCAATATTGTGCCTGTATTTCCACTGTCTAGTTAAGCCTGCTCCTGTCATGTCTTTGATTGATGTGGAAGTGATAGATTCGATTGTGGAGGAGGGGTTACACAAACTGTCCCAAGAGGGATATTATGTTCATAGGACTGTCATGGTCGTATAACATTTGGCAAAAAAAAAGTTATATTTGGGGACCAACTTCACACGTCAAATGCCTATTTTTTTTATAATCTCGCCCTGAAGTTCTCCATTCAGTGGTGTAATCTCTGAAAGAACAGCCTGTGCTCTTTTGATTGGTACTAATATTAGTAAACCATAGATGGTGCATTTTGTGCACACATTATACGTTTTGATACCACTCTCTTTGAGAGCACAATAAAGGAACATGGCAACAGATATAACCACAAGAAAAGATTTCTGCTGACAGTGGTTGCTCCCGGGTTTCTGGAAGGAGTAATTTGTTCAAATAATGACAACTTACATGAATTGTTACAACTGCATCTAGCAATTCTAAGACATAAATTAGCACAAAATCCAATCCTTCACATTCCCTATGTCAGATTCTTCAGATTGAAATTTAATTCCACAAAATTCAATACTTCAAAGACCCGACACGGTCTGCCATATGCCCCCCTGAGGGACACTAGTCTGTGTGTGTGGTTGGGTCCCTGAGAGGTTTGAGGAGATGTGTTTACCTAATAGGTCAGCTCCCTCGTCCACGTCTCCGATCAGCCCGCTGCCCGCTACGGAGAGCTCTTCAAACAGGGACTCTGTGTTACGGTCAAACGCCATGTTCTCAATGCCTTTAGTCGGTGTGCTGCAGAGAGAGAGAAAACAACTTCACGTTACAATACATAAATATGAGCATCACATGATCCTGAACAACTTGGATTTTTTTTTATCTTACTCTTAAAAAGAAATTCATTACACAACCACATATATATATATATATATATATATATAATAATATGCAAAACCTCCTCATTAGATTAGAACCAGCCAGGATTTGGCCCTGCTCCCCATCTTTTGCATAATCAGTATAATCACTGTGTCAGTCACTACTTAACCCTTAGAACCCTAAGCTGTTTTTAGGGCATTTTCACTACCCTTATTCATAAGGATTTATTCTGGTCATTGTAAGTGCCACACACACATATTATATATTGAGTCTAGGCTATCCAGATCTGCCAGATCCATTTCATGTATTAGTACTAGCATTGATTTTATTTTGATTTTTAAAGAATTAAAATATAAAAATCATATTATAAAAATTCTTATATTTTGACCTGTATCTCACCACAGCAAGCTCATAGCTCTACATGCATTTCATGTGTGTGTAGGGCAGACTGTCCTGAATCGGGCAATATAATTGCCATGTTGGAGGGATACTCTGGGGCTGAGCAATTTACAGAAATATGTGTATGTGATTTACGGAAATAAATGCCATTTTTTATTTAGCGATGAAAAATTACCATTCTGCGCTCCATATCTGTGACACAAACTGATCTGACCTGACTTGACCCAAGTTTGCCTGTTAGCATGTGTGACTATGGTGTATGCACTCATGATGATTCTCAACTTTTTACTGCATTGCCATGAACAAAGTAAAGGTAAAAAAGGTGTTTCTTTGTTGAACAAATTGGGATGCAATGTGAGCCTTGAATTGGATGCCATGCAGGAATTTGCTAGGATCTCAAAACCGGATTATGAACATGTTTTGCCATAGAGAAACAAACTATAGCGTTGGATTATAAACATGCTTTGCCACAAAAACAGACAAAAACGTGGGGTAAGTCCAGCTATATGAACTTATTATTTTGCTGTCACTTCGTCTGTTTTATAACCCAGAAGGATGTATTTGGTATCAAATGATAGCTCTGTGTCTCCTCTTCCATCTGACATACGTGGCATATCTATCCGATCACGGGTCCACGAGTAATTCAAACGAGAGTAATGGGTGTGCAGCACATGACGTTAATATTTTGCAGTCACTTCGTCTGTTTTTATAAGCCAGAAAGATCGATATCCATGGTACCAATGGATAGCCCTGTTTCTCCTCTTTCATCTGATATGCTTGCCATATCTATGCGATCACGGGTTCGCGAGTAATTCAAACGAGAGAAAATGGGTGCGCAGGTGAACATGAGAAGTATAGACTGTAAATATGATGCAATTTGATTTAATTTCATGATTTTTTTTAATTTTCATACTTGATCGTACAGACAAGTGCGTAGTCTCTTTGGAAAGCCCCACTTCTTCTCTGTCATACAATAAAGGTTTCATCTCGTTGCGATGAACAGTCGCGGAGCAATGTAACAGAGAAGAAAGGGTGTGTTTTTTGACGCACTTTGCGTCAATCGGGTTCTAAGGGTTAATACAGATGGAGGGTCAGAGCTGAAGTGTGCTACCTAGTGTGTTACCTGGCTCCCTTGTAACCACTGAAGTGAAGTGTGCTACCTAGTGTGTTACCTGGCTCCCTTGTAACCACTGAAGTGAAGTGTGCTACCTAGTGTGCTACCTGGCTCCCTTGTAACCACTGAGCTGAAGTGTGCTACCTGGCTCCCTTGTAACCACTGAGGTCCATGTCCAGCTCTGGCGTGGACTCGATGATGGCCTGCACATCCGATTTGTCCTCGTCATCAGCCAAACCTGCACACAAGCAAAAAGACAACATTACTAAACACTCCTGCAAACAAAAATTTACTCTCCAATTCTGACCAAACCACAGCAATTGCTATGCTTTGTTAAGTGGCTAGACAGATTGGCATGGAGAGAGAGCCAGAGCTACCATCAGATCCAAGTTACCCATCATCTGGAACTCGGAACACAACCAGCATCCGACTTTGGAACGGTTCCAGGCCAATCTGGTGTAAGACAGACAGTACCCTTCAGGAGTCGCCTGCAGTCTGGTAACTGCCTAGCCAGGGTCCTCTCTGTAAACAGTTGTCTGTTGGGACTCACCGACCGACACAGACTTGGTCCCTGGGGCAGCTTGCACCTCCATGTTCTTGCTGTTCCTGTCTGGACCGTCCCCGAGCTCCGAGGCCGTGGTGGACATCGGGGTCAAGTCGGACAGCTCATCCTGTGACAACGACCCACAGAGTAAAGGGCGTCACCAGTGTCATGCACAGGTGAAGGGGGCAGAGGTGAAAGGTTACAGCCGAGCACACACACACACACACACACACACTACATGGACCAGACTAACACAGAGGCAGCTCGGGATTCAGTCCAGCTTTAATGGCAAAATCCTGGCTCCAGAATCCAGGTAAGTCAGGCTTTGGGACACACAATGCAGAGAAGCGCCACAGAACACACACAAGCACAGTGCGACAGAGACAGGCAGCCAATGCCCATATTATTCACTGCTATTGAGGCTCTTACAGTACAAGCCCTAATAATGAACCTTTCATTAGCTATAATTGAACATGGGATATCATTCATAGACATATTAAACATTGGGCTTTGGTTGGCTTTGGCTTGGCTTTGCATAATGGAGACCATTTCAACACATAACACACTGAGAAGCAACACAGAAAGACTCAACACTACAGACAGGACACTCACAAAGCTATTTCAGAAGTGCGCGGACTATCCACATAGATAGACAAAGACAAATTACACACCGAGAGACACTCGTACAGAGACACACAGAAGAGAAAATAAACCACAAACCACCATCTCTCTGACGTAATCTCAGAGGAAATGTTAAAGTGCATTACAAACACACCTGTTAAATAAACCAATATCCAGTCAATGCACTGTCTGTCTACTCAACCACAACTAGTTGATGCTGATGATATTAGTGCGCAAATAATGTCAAACATGAGTACAAACTAAAATGGTGTAAGAATGAAGCACCATGCAATGAACAAAATGTGCAAAAAATGTGACAGTCGATCAACAAGCTATATGCAACCACCTCGAAACAGAACTCTTATGTAATTTCCAATTTGACTTGATCATTCCTGACTTTGTTGATGTTGTTATTTCACAGCCGAATCAGATGTTCCTACGGGACCCAATTAGAATGTTTCAGTACCCCCCCCCCCCCTCCCCAAATGGTTGCATACAGCCCCCGTCTCAGCACTAGCAGGAGTCTCTCGTTAACGGAACTTAAGATGAGAACCAAGAGCACGGCACAGCACTGGGACACTCAACACTGATACGGGTGGTAGTGTGAGACTACTGCTATGGTTTGGTTAGGGCGCTCTGTAGGGCGCGGGCAGTAGCAGAGCGGAGAGGGCCGCCCGCAACCACCACCACAGCCACCGCCACGGATGCAGCTACCTTGCAGTCGTCTGCCAGCGAATTCCCCCAAGGCTCCTGCGCACTCTCACCCTCCCGCTTTTGGGAGTCCTCAGACTCCAGCTGCTGAGGGGAGAGAATAGCACATGAGGGCAGCAATTGGTTGTTTTCTTTTGCTTTCCTTTTGCTTCCTTTTTTTCTTTTGTTTTCGTTTTTTTTTGTCATTTCTGTGAAGCAGCGATGGAAACATCACACAGGCAACACACACTGCTTAGCTGAGTGAGTTATACCACCTTGTGTGTGTGTGGTCGCATGCAGCTTTAGTGGCTTATTGCAGTTGTGACTTCGGGGGTTTGAGACAAAAGAAGATTTCTTGGCTTTTCTTTTTTTTTCCTCTCTCAAAAGAAGAAGCAGAGTACAGAAACACATCTGGGTGGGGAACACCCTTTTGTCTGTGCTTGTGTGTTGCTCAACCCTGGAGCTTTGAGACAAAAAGGAGAAGAATTCATAACTTTCATACATAAGTATCTGAATCGTTTTCAACGGATGAAAGTGTTCAAGCTGTACCAAATTTCCCTCACGGGATCAAAAGAGTATATATACTTATAAAAGAGTATATATACACTGAGCGCTGAACCATTCAGAGGAGCCAAACTTGGCAATTAATCATTTTGATTTCCATTTCTGGATAAACGTCAAATGATTGAAATTAAATGTAAAACAACACGTTTGTTCTTCTGAATGGTTTCAGAATTTACTGAAGTGTTAATGACCATCGTTGTGAGTCCCCATATTATAAGCAGTGAAGGTGACGATAAGCTGAATGCTTGAGCAATGTTGGATGCTGCAGATGTGTAATTGTAAACCTTTAACCCTCACTAACAAACATGAATTGGACTTTGACCTAGATAGTCATTTGTATTGCATGAGAATACAGCCAGTGAAAATAAATCATTTGCAATTGGTGTCCCCCTATAAAAAATAGAAAATTGTTACATTTGTTCAAACTAGAGGGTAGCTCAGACATTTTGGCAGCCATTTTGGGAGATTCACCAGCATGTGAATAACCTCAGCTATCTTTACACTCTGCAGAACATCTTTGTTTTGTCAGTGCCTTCTGTTACTATGGCAGCATTTCTAAAGCACTGTAGCCCAGATGCTCTTCCCCTATCCTGAAGATCCCATCTGACAGTTCTTCAGTATATTACACAAAGGCCAAACGGGGCCAACGGTACCGGAGATGATGGCCTTTCTGTCCTGTCTGAGTCCAGCCGAGCTGCAGCTGACCGAGTTCACTAACCATTAGCATCTCCAAAGGGGCCTGATTAGCATTACACTCAAGAATCAGTTACACTCAGGGCTTCAGCTGCCTTCCACTAACTTTAAACTCACCAGTCAGTCTATCTGAATGTGTGTGTGTGTGTGTGTGTGTGTGTGTGTCGCATGGGTTTCAGAGTCATGCTAAAAGAGAAATAGAGAGATTGTGTGTGTGCCACAGGGGAGGACAGAGAGAGAGAGGGAGACAGAGAGAGAAAGAGGGAGATGGAGAGGGAGAGAGAGAGAGAAAGAGGGAGACAGAGAGGGAGAGAGAGAGTGTGTGTGTGTGTGTGTGTGTGTGTGTGTGTGTGTGTGTGGGCACACAATTGACTGAGTCCCACTGAAGCTGGTGCCAGCGGAAAGCGGTCTCCTGTTACTAATTGTGCCACCTGAAGCACTACTTGTGTAGCTCAGCTCTCCTCACATGCCTCTCTATGTGCTGTCTATACTGAGGGGGCGTCTCATAATCCTCTAAGGGGGAACATGCGCTGGCTCACAACACACACACACAAACACACACACACACACACACACAAACACAACTCCCTCTCTCTCTCTCTCTCTCTCTCTCTCCAATTTCACCCTCATAGCATTCTAGTTTAGTATGCAGAGTGCATTTTTCTAGTCTTGGCAAAGAACAACCTCACACTAAATTCAACACTAAATTCACATCAATAACCAACACTAGCTTTCATATCTGAAAACAACTAAAATTCAGCTTAGTTTGAGAAGCAACAAATTCCCGTTCTTCCAGTTTTGGTCACTGCCACGGTAGTTTTCGGGTTACACAAATCCCTTTGCCATAAAAGTAGAACATAATGTTAAATCATCATCTTTCTCAGGACCCTAGGCAACTGTTGGTCTAATTTCCATGTGCTTCTACTACTGATTACTGCCACCTATGGGTCAGGTGGCATTTTGGGGAAAGATGGCATGATGAGCTGTGCCTACCTTGAGGCTGGCATTGGAACGTGGGTGGGTGAGGTCGTTGAATCTCCAGCCCTCCGTGCCAGGCGTCTCGCCTCTGCCGAACACCTCGGGGGTAAGGGCCGCATTCCCACCAGGCGAAGGAAAGATCCCTAAAGACAGGGGGCGCTCTTTCCTGCTTGAGAAGAAAAAAAGATACACAATTATGAGGAAGGGAAAAAGCAACTTGATATGCCAGTGTCCCTTTGGTAAACATACTTTTAAGGACTTTTTCGAGGTTTTGGAAAGCTATTAACCCACCCATTTTGCACACCCTATTCCACAAACCATGAAAGCCGCTAAGTAACAGCCCATTTATTTGGCCAAGGTGTTCACACACAAAACCCTTTCCTATAAAAAAAAAAAACCCTCTATGATCGATGACTCTTTCTAAAATAAATCTAGCCGAGCCATAAAGCTCAGAACAGAGAGCTGACCTAGATCACACAGTGTTCTAGAATACTTCAAAGACAAAGGCCAAAAACGGAGACTGCGTGGAGACCAGACTGACACTCCTGATAATACTGAGCCGGAGCGAGGGATGAGGCCTGATGGAGCGAGCGGAGGAGGAGGGTGCGAGGAGCACAGAGGCCCCCTGCAGAGGCTGCTAAGCCTGGGCAGAGCTGATGGGAGCTGCTGGGTGCTGGGGAGCTGGGGAACCTGGGGGAGAGGAGGGGAGTGGCTGGCTCTAGCGTAGATGAGCTTATTTTCATCATCTTCCCACTCAAAGCACACACAGTTCTACTCAAATGTCCTCACATGTGCACAGACAGAAGGAGACAAACACAAACACACACACACACACACACACACACACACACACACACACACACACACACACACACACACACACACACACACACTAGGGGAAGGGTCAGAGCTTTCACTAACTGACACATTCACAGAGAACGAGCACAGAAGACTCACTATGGCCACCAACGGCATGAATCAGATGTCTGCACACACACACACACACTTTTTACCCCTGCTACTCCCCCCACCCCCACTCCGCTCCCTTTGAGCGGCTACTTCTGCCCCAATGCAGGGTGAAATCACTGTTGAGTCTGACTCCATCTCCATCAACCACTACCACTCCCTCCTTAAAGTCTTCTTCTGTAGAAGAGGTGAACTGGGCACTGAACATCTACTGCAAGTTCATTTTCCCTGATTAGATCAACACTATTTGGATAGCAAGTTATGCAGGACAAAGAGACTCTTTGTGACTTCGACTGAAGCAAGAAAACTTCCTAAAAGCCAAACTGGTCATACCCTAATTGTAAGCATGGCTCATGCCTACCTAATGGGCTACTGGGCACTGCGGTTAATGCACGGGTACAGTCAATACACATATTTATTTATTTTTTGGTATACAACACTGTCATGTAGTTTATACACAATGCAGGAAATTAGTACACATTTATTACACATATACACAGTGTAATATGTGTAATAAATGTGTACTAATGTGTACTAATGTGTACTAATTTCCTGCATTGTGTATAAACTGCATGACAGTGTTGTATACCAAAAAATAAATAAATATGTGTATTGACTGTACCCGTGCATTAACCGCAGTGCCCAGTAGCCCAATAAATCAGAATCAGATCGTGCTTGAATCAGAAAGAAGAATGAACACAAGAAACCTCACAGCTGAAGAACTTTTGCAAAATCAATCAATCATGTATAGAGCTCGGTTGATAGGCGGTATATTACGGTAGTGTATAGTAGAGGTTGAGTGGTCCTACCGCACTCGTCCCAGAGTTCCCGTGTCTGACGCATCTCCGCCCAGCTGCTGGAGCTTGATACGTTCCACGTGCTCCATGTAGTTATGGATCATCTGTGGAGAACACAAACCAACAAAGCTGCCTTCACCAGTGGCCTACACATCAAAGTTCAACATACCGGTACCTTTCATACAAATACATGGGAAGAGGAACACATGTGTTTATAGATGTACACACACACACACACACACACACACACACACACACACACACACACGCTCAAACACATGGGACCACAACCCACAGTCAGCAACGTGTACACATACACACACATACAAACACACACACACACAAACCCAAACACATGGGACCGCACCCTGCAGACCCAAATGCAACACCCCCCTCCATCCCCTCCCCACAGAGCTGTTTCAGTAGCATACCTCTGTGTGGCGCTGGTGGAGTGAATTGAACTCCTTCTTCAACTCGGCTTCACGCTCCTCCAGCCGGCTGACTGCAGACAGAGAGAGAAAGAGTGAGAGAGAGAGAGAGAGAGAGAGAAAGAAAGACAGATCAAGAGTGAATGTCAGAGTAAAGAATGAGTTACCTACCCCAGCATTAACCACCATAGATATTAGAAAGCTAGATACCGCATTGTCCCTCGAGTTCTATTAGGTGGCATACGTAAACGCGGCCGCCATATTGCATATGGGCAACACTTGCCGGCAATCAGAGACACCTGTTTGATTTCCAGTCAGAGTCACATGCTCCTCCATTGGCCTCCAGTGATTGTTGCCCCCACCAAGATGGCGACGCTATTTACGTACGTTGTGGAGCCCAATGCGGGATCTAGCTTTCTAATATCTATGTTAACCACCACCTGTGAAAAACACCACACAGCCAGACACACTGCAACACACAGCCTCACAGCCCTGTTCAAAACAACCCTGTTCAGCACACATTCACAGTCCAGCTCTACATTCACAGTCCAGCTCTGCATTCAGCAGACACTTTGATCTAAAGCGATTCATTTCTGTGTGCCCCCAACATCTACAGAAACGCTAAAACTTACGCAGTGGTAGAACATGGTGCCTACACAGGAGTGGAAGTGTGGAAAGTCATCATGGACAATCACATTAGCACCCAGTGGTGTGAGGGTGCTGTTTCAGTGTGGGGTAGGGTGGAGGGGAACTCAGAGTTAAACGGGAGGGAGGCTTTAGGCCGCCACTCCCCTTTTGATGTGGGCGTCCCGGTAATCTCCTAAATGATTTCAAGTGGGCTCGACTCACGGGGCGACAAAAAGACATAATCCCACCATGAGCTGCTGGGATTAAACTAAGCCCTGTGTAGTGAATGTGGCGCACTGTCAATTTCCCAGTGGCGCCGCCCAACTTAGCTTTTTATTACTGTAACTTTTTAAATCAGAATCAGTTCTATTGGCTAAGTAGGTCTACATCAGAATTTAGCTCTGTTGGTGACTCTCAAGAAAGACACATCAGACAATACAGTATACTGATAACATAATATAAACAAATAAAAAAAAATGCAAATGTGTGTGGCTGCTCTCACTCATTTCCAACACGGGTCAGCAAGAAACATGAGACCCTCTTACTAGACGTCATAATATCCTCAGGCTAGATGTAGAACCAAGCATACGGTAGTGACAACTATTATCCTGGAGAGAGAGAGACTGGCTCGTTCGGTTCGCAGCGGCAAGTTGCACTTGTCCACAAGATGTGGAATCCTGTCACAACATGGTACTCTAGACTTACGAACACCCAAAGTGTTGAAGACTTGGCATGTGCATGACCAAATGCTCATTACTATATTATATACAACCATAGTAGTATGATGTATTAGTTCTGCCACTTTATCTCCCTTCATCCAGCAGATCCCCTTACACTAATGAGGCCTTCATCAATTCTATGAAAAACACAATTTGCATGCTAATGTCCTCTGGAGATCCTCACCACTTAAGAGGGACGAGGGAATAGAGAGGCGCATGGCCTAACACAACCGCATGTGAAGACACAATGGCAAAGACGACCAGTGGAGAGCCACACAGGCCTCTTTGGGGTTGAGCTTGAGGAGGGAGCATTTTAATATGGGAATTAATTTCTCTCAATATTTCCTGCATCAGCCTTTATGACTCAGTCCTCTCCTGTCATGCACTTTCAGAATGGCTAAGACCAATATTTTCCTTTAATGGACAACAACCAAAGTGAATTGAGGTAGCTAGCATTTGGAATAAATAAATAAAAGACACTAAGTGGTGATTTCTGATGTGATGAAGTAGTCCAGTTCTGTTGGGAACATGATGGAGCAGGAGCGACAATCCGGCAGACAGCGCCAACCCCAAACCTGACACAAGACAAGACAAGACAAGACAAGACACATCTCTGGCTACAGGGCAGGCCCATGTCCAGCTTTAGTCATCTCCTATGCGGCCCTGCTTGGAGCCCAAATCCAATCTAGTGGGTGTGTCAATGCCAGGGTGATGATTTGTGATGCAACAACGGACTCTGATCCCAACACACTTGGCCCTGAGCTGAGGCAGAACAGTCATCAATCATTCCCCACGATGGGACAACAGAGGGGTGTGTGTGTGTGTGTGTGTGTGTGTGTGTGTGTGTGTGTGTGTGTGTGTGTGTGTGTGTGTGTGGTGCGTATGTGGTGTGTGGTGTGTGCTGTGTGTGTGTGTGTGTGTGTGTGTGTGGTGCGTGTGTGTGTGGTGTGTGTGTGTGTGTGTGTGTGTGTGTGTGTGTGTGTGTGTGTGTGTGTGTGTGTGTGTGTGTGTGTGTGTGTGTGCTGTGTGTGTGGTGACATATTACTGAGTCTCTCATGGACTTGAGTCTGGTGTGTGGAGTGTAAATGGAAGAGTTACAATTAATCATGACCACTGCTCTGTGACTTCGAAGTGCACAGCGTTTCCCAACACCACCATGAAATCTGCAAATGGGACAGACCGTATCTTAGCCACACTGAGAGGATAAATGCAACACTAATCCAGTAATCCAATTAAGATCTCCCTGAGCATGTCAAAAACACAGCAAATCACAGTAAATGGGAAAAGGCGAGCTGCCTATATATTGGTCGCAATCATATGGGTGGAATATAACCCAAATGTAGGACAATGGGATCTGAAATGAGAGAAAATAATGAAGAAGATGAAGTAAGTATAAGTATAAGTATAAGTATAAGTATATATACTCTTTTGATCCTGTGAGGGAAATTTGGTCTCTGCATTTATCCCAATCTGTGAATTAGTGAAACACACTCAGCACACAGTGAACACACAGTGAGGTGAAGCACACACTAATCCTGACGCAGTGAGCTGCCTGCTACAGCGGCGCTCGGGGAGCAGTGAGGGGTTAGGTGCCTTGCTCAAGGGCACTTCAGCCGTTCCTACTGGTCGGGGTTCAAACCAGCAACCCTCCGGTTACAGTCCGAAGTGCTAACCAGTAGGCCACGGCTGAAAGAAGGAAGGGAAGAAACGAGGGGAGAGACAGAGGGATGCTCTTACTCTGGTCGACATAGTTCTTGATCTTGAGCTCCAGCTGGCGAGAGTGCAGTCCCATCCTCTCCACACTCTTCTGAAGGTCCTTCTTCTCTTGCTCCTGACTGTCTTCAAACTCAATGAACTTCTGCTCAGACAAGAACAGAGGAGAGGAGAGAAGGGACGAGGGGATATGAAAGCCTGGCCAGCCTAGTGTGAAAACCATCATAAACATGTGGTGACATACATACTACATTGATATAGAGCTGCACCAGCTATAATGAGATTGTAGCGTGTGATTGTGCTATAATGTAGTATTAGTGTGTGGTATGACCATTAAAGAGTAAACAGAGTCTGGAAACAGTATTATTCCGCATGATACATTATTACCACATTTGTACACATAAGCTATCTGGAAAATACTGTCAAGACCATACTTAGCAAGTGATGCATCCACATATCAAAATGTTCCTGTCACACCACTCTAGAAAGGAAGGAAACGTGGCAGAAACAAATGTGTCACACAACACAAAGATGTCTGGAAAATGCTTGCATTTAGATAGAAACTGTGAACGTTTTTTTGTTTGCCAGAGGAATTCTGGGACACCTCCCACCACCACTGTGCGTCCTGCACAGATGCAACATCCTGTCCAAAGTAGCCCACAATGCATTGCTTCCCGCCAATCTTCACCCGGCCTCCAGGAATGGAAAAAATGAGAAAATAAGTAGAATCTTTAATTCTTCTGAGACTGACAGGGATAGGCCACCCTAATTATGGCAATACAACGTGTGCCATTTTCAACACACAGTAGGCTTGGCTACACCTTAATAATACCACATTTGAATTAACATAAAGCGCTGCCACATAAAGTTATCAAATTAAGTAAACACTGAAGTGTCATTAAATGGACATCAATCCACTTTCCAGTTTGAGTTGCACACAAGTCAGCTCAGATTTATATTCACCAAATAGCAGGGCAGATTAGAAGACTGTCTTAGATGAAAACTATGGGTATCACTGACTATAAAATCAATACAGTGTAATGTGAGTGGATGCTTCAAATGCCACACTCTCTCAAAGCAGAGGGACAGTTTTTTTAGAAACCCCCCGTAAAAGACCGCCTGCCTGATAAACCGACAAATACCCACAGGCACAGGAAGCACTCCTCTCTGGCCGTCACAACAAAGGATCATATGACTTGGAAGTAACGGCAGCAGCCCAGCCTAGTGTACCCCCCCTCCAGGCTGGAGAAGCCAACAGGGGATTCGAGGGAGGCAGGGCTCCTTCAGGGGACTCCTAAAGGTGCTGGGTGGGGGATGTGTGGGTTGGGAGTTTGTGAGAGGAATCATTGTTACTCTCGCTCCTAGTCAGGGTGCTGCCTGGACCAGCGAAGTGACCACTGCCAAGCACCACAGCAGCTACTTCAGTGCCCGGAGCATGAGAAAATGACAACAGAGGCTACATGTCACTGTGTGTTTGTGTTTGGGGCAAAAATAATCAAATAATGTGGGGAACCACAAACAGGTCAGAGGGGATGAAACACTGCAAGCAATAGCGATCACACTGTGAGGATGTGGTCTCACTTTTAAAGTGTCTGTAAAAGCACATAGACTGCCAATAAGAGGCCTGAAGGCACCTTCAGTTTCAAGGTTGTGACAAACAACGGTGAACGGAAAGACTCTTAGGCTTTCATTCTCTCCTGGAATTACATGCAGCTACACTTACAAATGTGGATGCAAGGGACTATAAAAGAGCCAGTGTGGTATTTTTATTCAAGCTTTCACAACTGCAACCTATCACGTTTTCTACAGTATAAAGTCCATGATATTCAAAGACAATGTTCTCCACTTGACAGAAGAGAAAGTGCTGAGTCATTCACCAGCTCAGGACCATCTAGAATGCTGTGTCATGTTCTCAACAACAGCCGATTCACATCAATTCAACAAGAAACTAATCATGTTGTGTTTGAGGTATGGGGCATTTTTAACATGGAAACTGGTGTAGGGGCGAAAAGAGTCAGCTGCTTTGGCTTTCAGCACTGTGACATGGCCATTTTCACAATACCTACAAGGACCCAGAATGGACAGAAAACAGAAATAACAGTTGGTTGTAAGGTAAATGTGAGAGCAGCCCACTATTGAAACTATATTATAATAGTGCATGCTTATGGGGACACGTTTGTTATTTCTTCATCGGAGATCAGCATAAACATAGGCCCTACTTCAAGTGAAGCTCATGCATTATTAGCATATGAAAAGACTGACAACAAAAACAAGCATGGTCTATAGGCGAGGCTACTACTACATTATTTTAATTGCACCCTGGGCAGAATAGGGCACATTAAAGTCTTCTGGATTAAAATCAGTTTGACCGTTTCACTGGCTTAGTCTGAGAGCGAGTCTACTGTACACATGCCCGCTCGTTAAATCCAACCCCCCCCCAAAGAGCATGGAGTCCAGTAGCATCACTTTCACTGAGACCCGTCCTTGGGTCCTGAAACCCGTTATGAGCACACTGTGGTTCCTGGCCAACAGTTAAAAATTGGCCGGTATCACCGCTCTGGCATAAAATAGAATTCTAAGCAGGTTAACGTTAGGAATGCGATCGCTAGTGCTACTTATTCAGTGTACACACACTGAAGATCCAGGTAATGTTGGATGAAAACAATTCAGTGTTCTGCCAATGCTATTCCACAACCAATAAAAGCGAAGCCTGAAACCCAATGCCTACTGTAACAAAATGTATTGCATAACGCTATTAGCCACAGAGGTCTTCTCTAGCTGGTGCTTTTTTGGGGAGGACAACACACGTGTAGGAGCGAGTCAGGTGCAAAACAATGATGGCTAGGTTTCAGTGATGGAGGGCATCACTGACTTCACGTCAAACCCGCTCTCTCACATCAATCGCCCTATTCTCCCTGTACTCTCTCCCAAGCCCCACAGACTCACCTCCTCTGCATGCTTCCTTAGTGCTTTCTCCCGCTCGTACTGGGTGATGAGCTGTTCGTTGTCCTCCTTCAGCAGTTCGATTTCGACTTCGTGCTCCTGATTTTCTGCGAAAACAGAATCCAGATTCTCCAGCACCGCGACTACAAGCGGCATAAGTTCTTTCACAACGTCTTCGTCGTATTTCCCTATCAGCCTTTCAAATTCACGGTAGATGGAGCTGGCCAGGCCCGAGACCCTTTCCGACATCATAGCCGTTGTCCCCGGGTCGTCCTGGTACACAACTCCGTCCTCCAACTCCATTTTCTTCCCTTTCTATGGCAAATATGTCCCGTATTGTATCCCCACGCTCCTCCACCAATACGGCTGGTACTGTAAAGGCGGGCGCGACAATATTCCCTTATTTTTCTCCAAATGTCCCAGCTATAGCCGTGCTACATACAGTCCCTCCCGGGAAGTGGCTGATGGAGCCTATTACGTGGAATATTTTCTCGTAGTCTCTCCCATAGACCCACAACAGCTGAGTTGTTGTCCAGACAATCACGTGATGACGTCATATTCTCAAAGCGTAGAATGTGATTTATTTGCCTTTTTCAGATTTTCGTGATGTTATAGCCTAATGTGTGCCACTTTTACTTAATATCGTTTGTGCTTGCATGACTGTATTTTTGTTTTTGTTTTCACAAACGCCCTTCTGTCAGTTTCAGAAGTGAAAGTAATTATGGGCTTGAATTTTCTTCTAAATATAGACAACATAGGTAGGCTCATAATTTTAACTGTTTGCAAATCAAATAGAACGGCGCTGTGCACCTGTGTAGGCTACTGCTCGTAATAACTAGTGTATTAAGCCTAAAAAGACTCGGTGTGATGGCCATCGCTTAAGCTAGCTCAGGACCCCACCATAAAAGTCTAAGACTTTAATGTTTACTTCACATTAAAAGTGAAACATTGCTCTACATCCAAGTGAACTTGACAAATTTGACAGCTTTTACAGAGAATAAGATACAATGGTTTTGAATAGTGTATTGCTCAGATTTTTTTTTACACCAACATAATACAGAGCAAGATGATGATTTGTGTTATATGCTTCATTAATAAATTAACAAAAACCTCATCATAATTAGGTTACATATTTCTTTTTTCATTTCTAGGCCTCGTCGACAAGTCACGTCACATGATCTCTGTAAACTCGCGGTACTTCATTTCTAGGTCAACCATCCCCACACACTTCCTAGTTTGCGGTGGATGTGGGAAGTCCACATCTGTAAGCATCTGAAACTTCACGGAAAAAGCACATTCATGGTTAGTAGACGAATAATCGAATCACCTATCATTGGACAACGATAGATTGATTTCAAGAATGACAGCGCTGAAAGCTGGGCTCACTGTCCTTTAACAATGAGCTAGTGGTGTTTGCTAAGTCCAGGCTATCATGGTTTTTGAATTCGCAACTTCCTAGCCTAACGTAGAAGTCTATGATTTGACTTTTTTTCTAGTGGGCAAGTAGCCTAGACTGGGTCGTCAAACGGTGTGTGGTAGACTTGGGCAGGCGCAACTCATTTAATCATTGACAGCAGTTCAGCTTTGGGCGCATCATCTGTTCAAATGTAATTCAGTGGTAATGGACAATTGTAAAGATTAGGCATAAGCAATAAAATACAAGTAAAATCTTGACAACTGCAAATCTTTTTTCCCCCTTGCCCCAGAGTATGCTGTATGATAATGAGCCCTTTCCCCCTCAAGATGAAACGTCAGAGAGGTTGAACACCTTGATGGATAAAATGCACATCGATCCTAAGGTATGAAGTGTATGAAGTGCAAAAAAATCTATCCAGTGTCAACAGTCCCCGTTTCCTCATTCTAAATGACAAAACAACAATGATTATTGTTAGTTCTTGATGGCATCACTTCTCTCGTGAGGAGCCAGTCCATTCACTTCCACCTCTGTTCCAGTCACAACAAAAATATCCTGAATTGTGTAGAATTAATGCATATTACAGTTTTTCTCAGTCACTTTGGTGCTTTTCTCAGATCAGAATGAAAATTAGTTCAACCTCCACAACATTTAGTCACGTGTGCACATCATAGTAGCAAAAACCTACCCTTCAACATACATGGAATGTTGGCGGACATTGAAAAGGTAATGCGACATATGACATAACCATGTTTATTTTAAATTGCTTTCAAAACAAAACAAAACAAAATTGAGCAATAAAACAACTTGTTCATTTCTAATGTAACATTGAAGAACAATGACAAAATACACAAGACAATGCAGGACAGGATAAGAAATTTCAAATGTAGTGTTTTCATGAAGATATATATATATATATATATATATATATATATATATATATATATATATATATACATATACACACACACACACACACACACACACACACACACACATATATATATATATATATATATATATATATATATATATATATATGGGTAAGGCTATTTGCACCCCTGGTTAATTTATCACTTCATTGTATGGGCCAACGACCTGGGAACATACAGTCCAAATTTGGTGAGTTTCTGATCATTACTTCCAAAGATATATGTGACAAAGCAAATAATGTACTTTTTGCAGAATCCGGAATTTTCACAATTTCCGGTTTTGGGAAAGATTCAAATACCATCCCAAAAACTAGTTGTGCAGTAAAATATTTTTATACATCAATCCATTTCATAAACTAGACATATCAAAAATATAAAAAACATGATTGGGTGGCGGTATCTCAAAAACTAGGCCATTTGGCCCTGGACTAATAGGGTATTCTATTTGTCCATTCTATTGGCTCCATTCTATTTTGAAGACTTGGCCACACAAGTCTAATTTAAGGCTCTCACAAATAAATAGTATGGCTATATTGTATATATTGTACATTTTCTGAATCATCAGAGTGCCTTGAGTATTGAAGTTGTTGAGTTTTGTGTCCCTGGTGTTCTTTCAAGCCACAGGGATAAAAGAAAGCATACAGTTTAGGCGGAAATTGTGAGAAAATGTGTTATTTCTGGTTTAAAGAAGTCATGTGACGTCTGTGTTTGTCAGACAGATTCAGCACTGGGCTTAAATGAAAGCCTAAAAGGTCCCCTTTCCAATGATACCAAGCACCATATTACAGAATATTGACAATATCCCTACCATGAGCACAAACAAGATATACACCAGATTTTAAAAACGGAATTTATCTTAGGGGGTTAGTAACTTCATGAGCTGAAAAAAGTGATTTCGCTACCACCCCTGCACTGCTATCGTGATTTTTCTAGTACTAGGGGTGTATACCTTGCCAAAAAACAATGATAGCATTTGTCCCCCCAGATGATACCGATGGCCCAAATTTGGGGCCCTGGCTCATGGACTATAATGAAAACATGACAAAGCCATTTGACTATCTTGTTCATAAACGATGGTGTCAAGACTTCTCATTTTGATGACACTGGCAGTTTCATTGACATAAATACTTGCTTTTGAGGAATGGACGATCCATTTTGAGCAAGTGACGTGCTTTTGTAGGTTATCCACTAGGTTTTACAGTTTGCACTAATTATTTTGAGAAATGCACTAACTGCTATGCAAATGTTAATAGTGATGTGAGAAAAGCACCAAAGCGACTGAGAAAAACTGTAATTTATGTGTATTTGTGTGTTTTCTGAAGAGAGTAATTTAGAGATGACATGTTCTTTTCACTTATAGATTGAAGAGTTTATGAACTCTTCAGTGGGACGATACCTGAGTGACCACCCATTCATTGCACTGACCTTACTGGTGTTTGCAGTAATGGCCACAGTTCCTGTAGGACTTTTTCTTGGCTTTGGTCTTGTAACACTTGCTGCCACTACAATGTCTATTATCTTTGTGGAGGGTAAGTCTTAATACAGATCACAGTTATGGATGTATTTAATTATGGAAGTAAGTAAGTATAAGTATATACTCTTTGATCCCGTGAGGGAAATTTGGTCTCTGCATTTATCCCAATCCGTGAATTAGTGAAACACACTCAGCACACAGTGAACACACAGTGAGGTGAAGCACACACTAATCCCAGCGCAGTAGAGCTGCCTGCAACAACAGCGCCGCTCGGGGAGCAGTGAGGGGTTAGGTGCCTTGCTCAAGGGCACTTCAGCCGTGTCTACTGGTCGGGGGTTCAAACCGGCAACCCTTCGGTTACGAGTCCGAAGCGCTAACCAGTAGGCCACAGCTGCCCCTTTTCAACATTGTAATCCCATTCAAGTTTAAGTCAAGTAGATCTCTGAAGTTTTTTTCAACTGACTTCTCCGCAATGGTTACGCTGACCATACTCCATCTACTTAAAATGAGTAAACCCAGATGAACCTGTTAGCAAATTAGAATTTGCTCTGCAGGTCCATCTGGAAAGGATCCCATTGAAGTCCGTTTCCGAATCATCAAAAACCCAGGAATGTGTATTTTCTTTGGAATTGAGTAAACAACTGCATTTAAAACCTTAATTTACAAATTATGTGTTTGCTGCACTTCTGAAATGTTTTGGCAAGAGTTGCTCAGAATGACTTACACTTTAAACAGCTGACATCTGTGAATATTAGTCTTTTGCTTAGGTTGATATATAACTATTGAAACACTAAAATTATTTCACTAATCTGGCAAAGGATCATGGGAGACTAGGTAACATTCAAAACAATGGAGTTACTCTTTTAACTATTTATTTTTTTAGTCTTTTTTTGTTTGTTTGTTTTCAAGAATTTAATTATGTAAATTATCCTTTTGAGTTAGTTTGACTGTTCAGGTTCACAGTGAATTGAAGTGTGTTCAAAATGTGTGCAAACATACACAGGGGGTTAGTCTTACTAACTGCTGTTGGTCAGTTTGACTTGACCAATGTTTTGCATATGTGCAACTGTAAGGTAGAGATTTACTAGTTTACTTGTTTATCTCAAGTAGGGACATGGTGTGGATCTGACAAATATTTAGTGCAGCAAGCATCACATGGCTTCTGATGATCTTATAGAAGAAAATTGGTAACCAGAAAGGACAATGTAATTTGTGCTCTTGACCAGATTAGACAATAACATTTTTTGACATAAAAACTTAAACCCCATGTTGTTTTGTTACAGTTTTCCTGCTGGCTGTGGGAGGGGCAACATTACTATGTGTTCTGGGATGCCTTGCCATTTTTGCGGTGTTTTTCTCGTTCTTCCTAACTGCCTGCTACATTACTGTCTCCTGCATACACAGGTTGTATTACGGCAAACGGTACTTGGATTTTCAAAAAGTCTAATCATGATACAAGAGGCCCTTTTACCTTAACAGATATTGAAATTAGAGATACCATTGTACTTCATGTGTTTAACATATTCACAGGAAACTGACGTTTTAAACTTGGTGGGTTTGAACTGAAGTTCTGAATATGGTGTAAAAACATTTCTTTTACACAATTACTGGGAGTTAAAGGAACCATATGTAAGATTGTGGCCAACACTGGTACTGCAATCACTTTCAAATTACTGTAGAGCGGTGTATCCCCTCCCCCTCCCCCCTGACTTGAGGTTGCCAACCCGGATGCCGAAACACTACTGACTTCGTGATTAGTAGATAGGTGGAGGATCAGGCCAAAACACAACATGACATGACAAAACACATCATCAACATCAGTTGAGGGCTGCAACTTTACTTTTTAAATGACAATATCCTGGCCGGACTACTGTTGTCAGTGATATAAGTATTTGAAATGAACATGATTGCTTAATGTCTAGTGACCTATCAGGCTAATTTTATGATTAATTGAAATACATTTCTTACATACGGTTCCTTTAATGTTGTCATTCATGATTAAATTATATGTATTATACCTGTTTATTTATTCATTATTAAGTCACAATGTTTCATGATTTGTGATGTTTGCCCTTTTGTTTTTTAAGCCCATCTGAAAAGAGGAAGAGATTCTCAAGGCCAAAAATAGACTGAGACAAAGAACCTTCAAATAAGATGTTTATCCACAACTCTACAAACAGGCACTGTTAAATGATCTAATTTACATTTAGAACACATGTCTGTTCAAAATGACCTATTGTACAGGTAAGGTGTCAGTTTTATCTCCCTGGGGAAGTCATGGCTTTACAGTCATCTAGCTTAACCAGTTGAGCTGCTGAATAACACCTGTACTTCAGCCACTTCTCAGGCTTTTAACTGTAATCTTAAAGCAGTCAAAACTAGTGAATGTAAAAATTAATGATGATTGTGTTTCTTCAGTTGATTATTGGATAGCATTTAAAATACTGTTTCAAGATTTTCTTTCGTGTGCACAATTCAACATTGTTGTTCTTCCCCTTTTCATGTTTCCTGTAAGGTCAACAGTTTGTGTTATTACTTTATCGTGTCAACTGCTTTTTATTGGTCATTATTTAAAGAATCTAAAATTAACTGTGGTAAAAGACAACACTATATCAACATATTAGATATATGGGCTCCCGATTATGTTATTCGCCAAAACATCTAAACTAACATACTCTATACAAGAGCATTATTCCGTGGGGATTCACTGTGCCTTTTTGAGGGTCAACATGTCAATATTGTTCAGAGGTCAGAGTGTTTTACTTCTGAAAATAGAAATGTGTATATCCTCAGTTCTTTTTGCCAAAAAAAAAAAAAAATGCTGTCAGGTTTAGATGTGCAAAGATCCCCGTTACCTGTGATAGATAATTTTGTTGGAGCTCTACAGAGGTCATGTGCCAGTAACATGAAGCCCCCAAATAACATGATGTTTATCAGACTATTATCAGTAATATGCAACATGACTAAGCATAAATGTTATATCTCAGCTTTATGTTTCCAATGCTGCTTTGCACTGTTAACCACTTTAGGATGGCATTATTGAGACAACATTGTCCCAGTGAAAAGCTATATGCTGCACCTTAAACGGCATTGCACTACTTGAAGCTAAGGGATGCAGATGAACACATCCTGAATGATCCTTATACAGAAAAATGTTACCATGTTATCTAAAGGCAATTGCCCTGTTTGCACTTTGCAAGGCCTTGTCGAAAGCTGTTTACTGTGTTCAGATTTACTGTTATACTTCTTGTTGTGATCATGTATCATGTAACGAATACTGTATATTTTGTTACACTCTAGAATCTGAAAGAACCTTTTAATAAATTCATCTCTTTTTTTAAAACAAATGTTGAGGCGGTGTTCAAAAAAGATCTTTATTGGAGCTGATACCATGTAGCAATACAAAAAGGGAAAAACAAATCTATAGAAAGGAATGACCAAAATGGGGAGGACAAGGAAGAATGTTCTACTGGAAAAAGGCCAGAGATAGATAAACCTTGACAATCGCCATATTCACCCATGCCACACACTCTCCTTTATAAAGCTTCACAAATCAGATCAACAAGGAACTCTGCAATGTGCACACTGTATACAATTACACAGTGTCTTTAAAGATAAATTACTGCATCTATTATAACATTACAAAGAGAAACATCTGGCTGGCACCTGTTCAATGGTAGTGTTATTCACAGCCATACAATATTATATACCTTTAGTATGAATTACATCTACAACATCCTTAATTGGGGAAAACAATATGGAGACCATATACAATTAGTATAATCCACCAAGGTTCAGTGCGAGAGAAGGCTATGGCAGGGTGTTCTGATAGATATAAAAGATGTGCCAAGGAACATCAAATTAATGACAATGTTTTGCAAGGTTTTTGATCTATACCCATTATAATCAGCCACAGCTTTAGTGGCTCAGCAAAGGCTGATCCAACATTAGAATTGCAATTGAAACTGCCTGGAAACTGTCTCTGATACTCAAAACGAGGTTCATACAAAATTTGCTATTGTTCAATTACTTTGAATTTACAGTAGGTACGGACCACTTTTAAGCCAATGAAAAAAAAGCATTGATTCTACATAAACAGAGAAGTACAGCATAGCTCATCATTTAAGTTTGTATCAAGGTATTAATTTGGTCGTTATATTAACTTGGGTGAAGTATTGCTTATACCAGGATTAGGGGGTGGGGATTGTAAATATGTCCTGCAGAATAGTTTGACACAGAACACCACATTTAACTTCATGTGTTTTTATGCCTATCGATTTGTGCATTGTAATAAAGCATACAGTTTATACCATGTCAGCCCCTTTGTGATGCTAAAGCATGAAGAAGACACCTCACACATACAAAAACGTTTTTTGTCCTTTGAAGTTTAGGCAAGATGCCAAAAACAGACATCCAGATGCTTCACAGACCAGAGAGAATCCTTGCTTGTGTTCCGGAACATTTTGGCAGAACTCGCAGATACTCACAATAAAGCTTGTGGTGTTTCCTTTGTGTGCTCTGTCCCTGTGCATCTCACACTAGCTCCAAACAATCAGTCTAGTAAGAGTATGATTCTCCAATTCTTGGCACTTATGCCGGGAGGCTCAATTTCTTTCCTTTCAGCACTGTAAACAGAGGATACCATAGAAGTAAATGCAAAGTATTATCCAATATTAACATTTGAGGACAAGGATTGGATTTGCAAGGGAAACACCTAATAAACAAATCAATCTTGAGAATATATTTTACACCCATCACACACTGTAACTACATGCTTATTTATCGTTTATAAGTTTAAACATAATACATTTATGCATTAGTATTTATTTGCCAACCATGAGCTTTTATCATCCTTTCATCTTGTTTCCTAACATGGCTGGACTGTCACAACTCACCTTTGGTAATGTACAAGTAGAAGAAGTCACAGTACAGGATGGTTTGGACAATGCCAGCCACAATGGCAATCATGTCAAAGAAGCCCTCGGAGTAGAAACGCCAGATCCAATTGAAGAGATAGAGGGATCGGTACAAGCCCAGGAAGAACAGATAATGGGTGGTGATGGTCTCAGCCTCACCGGTCTTGCTGATCATGAAGAGCTGGGGAAGGATGGCCACTGACTCCAGATATATGGAGAAGGTCCACAGGATCTATAGGGCAAAAGCATTTGCAAGTAGAGAAAAAAAACAAATCATAATGCAATGCAATTGATAATAAAAAAAATGTTTTAATTAAAAACCTTTAAGAAATATTCCGCTGCTTCATCTTACCTCCAGAGGAGAGAAATCATGATTGACTAAGAAAGACAGACCACCGACAGGAACCAACAAGAACTCCACTCTAAAACTGTCATGGTTTCCATCATAGGTAGCCTTGAACTTCATGTAAATGAGGTACAGAGTGGCATATGCAGCGCCAATGTAGATCACCTGGAGCAGAACAAGAAAGAGGGGGAGAGTTATTGTCAACTTTTAGGGGCCTATTTTTGAAAAAAAAAAAAAAAAAAAGTCAGGGATTTTATGCGATTTCAAGCCCATTACAAGTTGTGTCATATTCAGCAATCATCTTCTCACGGCAGCTAGCTGCCCATTCTGTGAGTACATGGCAAAACCGGTCTCTATAGACAGACCAGGCTCCGAAAACTGGAAATAAAGTGGGGGGCAGCCTGTCCCCCAAATAAAAAACGAAAAGATCCGTGGAATTTCTCTGTGAATACATCTAAGGGGGGGGGTGAGCTACCTCTCTGGCGTGTCTCGTTTGGTCCTTGGTTAAAATATAATGTACTTTTTTTTTGCACAAAGGCATCTGCTAATAAATTGAAATATAAACAAACGCGACTTCCTATGCAATCCCTGACTACACTTTTAACACCAGCTTCTTTTGACTAGATTATATGACATCGCTTGTGATGTCATTTCCATGTTGAATGTCTCACCTTCATGGTCGTGTTGTAGAGGGAGATGAAGGAGGTGAGTAGGTCCAGGTAGCGTGTGGTGAATACGGTTGCAAAAAGAATCTGGCTCTTTCCAGAGATGCCTTAAAAAGATACATTTTATTAGTCCATTGATAGTACAGACACATTTTTTTTTAAAATAAAGTATATTTCGTAACACAATTAGAAACAAAAAGAGCTGTTGCCGGACTTAAATGATTTAACATGTTTCAATAAAATTGAATGAAGGCAATAGACATAGGGGACAGCCTAAGGTCAGTCTACATCGGAAATCATCATTAGATCACTAACTAGCATACTCTAGCTAGTATAAAACCATACAATGCCGCTGCAATTATTTGCTCTGCTTGTTAAAACAGCATCAGAAGGCTTGCCAAGAGCAGTGGTCCTGATGCAAGCAAGTCAGGGGAGTAGTGGGGGTTACTAAAATGAGTTATCGCCAACTCAGCACACGCTCCTATGGCTTCACGGCTATGCCACGTCAGAAGCCCATCAGGCCTAACTAATCGAACAGTGATGTCTCATTGCTTTTTCTGTTAAATAGTTTTCGCATGTAGGCCAAATCTGTGAGGGTCGATTTATGTCTGTAGAAATTAACGGAGCAGGCTGCCAACGTTCCAAATTACACCTGACAACTTCGCTAGCCTACTAAGCCTAGCGTCCTGATATCAGTTACAGACAACATTAGCTTACTTGCTAAGCAATATCTTATTTTAGAGGACAGCAGCTAAAGTGTTGCACCCGTGTCTTCCCTACTAATGTTAAATACTGTCCACATTAAAAGTTTAGGTTTATTTATCTGAGGGGACAGGATACATTCATTACTTTCAACCATCATATTTATATGGCTTCTTAGCTAACTACCTAACAGGCTATGCTAGTTGCTAACAAGGCCTCGATTAGCAAGAACACCTTGCGTTACAGCAAGTCAGTTTACAGCAAACTGTTACAATAGATGTGTATATTGTTTGGTTGATTGACTACATCTAGGATAAATAGAAGACCCAACTAAATTACAATGATGGATCATAGTAATGTAACAGGCTACATTAACGTATAGACTCACCGGCGCAAGACCTGGTTTTCCATATCTTGAGCAGCAGAATAATGATAGCTGCAAGATGAGAAAGATCCCCTGTAAGTCTGAAGATGTTCATCTTTAACTTGTCAGTCCTGCAGAAATGAGTGGAGCCTTCTTATTTGAGCTCTTCAGAAAACACTGTTTCTATAAACTTCTCACTTGATTGCCTTAATTCAAAGGAATATGGCGAAGTCAGAGCGACGTGGCCTGGAGGACGTGGCCAAAAGTTAAATTACAGTGCAAGCCGGGAAAAGATGGGATACACCGTGAGAGTTTGCCGTAGCCTACGAACCGCCCACCATAGGTTTTTTGAGGTGAAGTATCACGTTACCTGCTCGCATTACCAAACATCTACTGTAATGTAATGGCACTGACACATTAAAAATAAGATACAAACAGAAAAATAATATCCCATATTATTCCCCACGTATGTGGCCCGAAAACTAGGTTTCAGTCTTTATCAGTCCAAGGATGCTCCTACTTCCTACCAGCAGATGGCATGATTGGGCTGTGTGGGTCGTCTCTATATACGGCTATGGTGTGGGTCCTACCTTTTACTGTCTGTGTGGGTCAGATCCGTATGTGGGTAGGCTTACAAACAGGCATTAAGCAGAAGTGTAGCCTACTGCTGGTCTTGTCTCCACCCGAAGCAGTCAGATATGCGCAGCGCAGCATGAGCACACCACCTGGGTAATTAAGACTAAAGGAAATACAGTGGGCTACTTCACTTAAAACAACTTAACGGCAGTTGCCACTTTGCGTCTAGTTATTGAATGAGAAAATCTGTGTGAGATCAGGTGTGAGACTATTCAAATCCTAGATTGACGAGTCTGCCCTGTTTCTGGGTGATCTACAGATATGCTACTCTAGACTACTATCGTGATTATTTGAATAAATTGGTATTCTACAAATGAGAATAAAGTACTAGCCGCCTTTAGGGTTGATCGGTTTTAATTCACTGAGCCATCACAGTGCCCCCACAATAACATAGTTTGCCATATATAGTAGGGGGGCCTATGTGTCTAATTTGGGGGCTTGTGAGATTCACATGTTAATTTTTGGAGAGTATTATATCTTTGTTCTAGGGGTTCTTAAGAGTATAAAAAAACATGACATGTTTTTTTGAAGGTTTTGAAGGACCCAAATCAAAGGTCAAATTCAGAAAAGGTGTTTTGTCTATAAACCTCACATTGCTGGTATTATAGCATAGGGTTTGGTGCCAAAAAGCAAAGATATTCTACAAGGTAGTGTGCAAAAGTGGACCACATAAACAATACAACATTATAAAACATTTTTAGGCTGGTGATTGATATCTTTAACAAGAAATTGTGCCTAAGATTATCGAAATTGTCCGCTTAAAAAACATAATACTTCAATATCAATACTATAATACTATCAATTCATGCCTATTAGTGTGCTTGAGTGTAGGCCTAGTCTGCTCTGCCAGTTCTTGTCTACACCCATTTAGAGCACAAAGTGCAGAGATCTCTGTTAAATCAAGTTTAATATACTTTTAAGCTGAAGTCTGTAAGGCCTTCCGTAGCCTATGTAAGTGTGAAGAAAAGAAAGGGTAAAAGGATCAGATAGACAAACAGACAGGTGAGTGTGTGTGTGTGTAAGAGAGAGAAAGAGAAAGAGAGACACTAGCAGTGACAGTTGGCTGTTGATAGCTGGCAGTTATAGAATGTAGAATATCGAATAACCTAAAGCACATAGTGCTCTGTTCTTCATGGTTGGTGATATTAGTGACCTTCTAGCCTTCTACATTTGAGCAAGCACATTTTCATAGTTCATGGTGGCACAGTCTAGTTAGGTTATTTTCTGAGGTGTGTCTTTCTGTTAGTCAGGTGATGGCACACATATTCTAAAAGAAACAGATTTGGGGCTATGTATCCAGTGGCAGATATGTGTGGACTGGTGAAAGACCCATCACTAGAGACAAATTTCTTGTTTTTGTCCATGAGAGAGTATGGAGATGGTGATCACAAATCAGCCAACGATTACAATGTTACAGTGCAGTTATTTTACAACAGAACAAAGTTTGGCACAGGAACTGCTACAAATCCACCTGTAACAGTGAGCATCTGCAGCATGCTAAGATTTGCTACTAGAAATCATGTGAAGGGCAGGACCCCAGCAAAAGCGCGTGGTATCTGGCCTGGGGCAACAACTGCATCAAGTCTTTGTACACTTGTTCACCAGCAGGTTCAATAGATAAGTGCTTCTTCTGTCAGAAGCAGACATAAGGTCCTATTATGGATCCCATTCTAATCTGTTCCCTTTATCTCTGCAAAGTCCCACCATAACCATCCTGTCCATATTTAATAGAGACCACAGACCAATATATGAAAAATCAATTTATTTAAATGGCATAAAACAGCCCAAAGAAATCAGCTGTGAAGACAAGGCAGGACTCAGTGTCTTCCAGAAATGGCGTTGGTCATCACATCTTCTGAACCTGTTAGTGGCAACCTGGCAACTGCATCAAGTCCATTTAGAGGGACTTTGTACATTTGTTCAGGGACAGTACAGATATCATACAGCCAGCATAGATACAAAGTAAATGAGAAATGCAGAACATTAAACCACACATTGGAATATTGGACATAATGCAGAACATTAAACCATATATTGGAATATTGGACATAATGTTCTATTCCACAAAAGAATGCAGGCAACCAACCAAGAGATATAAGTAATATTTTGAAGTCAATGACTTTTAACAGGTAGCCAGTGTAGAGATGCTAGGATGGGGGAAATATTTTCATATTTTTTTTGTGTGTGAGCAGCTGCATTTTGTATAAGCTGTAAGCTCTTTAGACAGGTATTATTACAGCCAGCGTAATAGCATGGCAATAGTCTATCCCTGAGGTGACAAAAGCATGGATTAATTTCTCTGCATCTGGTAAGGATAAGGACTTTCTTATCTTTGAAATGTTCCTTAAATGGTAAAATGAAGTTTTGGTGATCTGTTTTATGTGATTATTTAGTGCTAGGTCCTGGTCAATTATAACTCCTAGGTTTTTAACACTTTTGGATGAGGTCAGTGGAAGTGGATCAGTGGTCAGTGGATATCCTATCCACATCACAGGCTACATATAGTGATATGTAGCCTGTGATGTGGATAGGATATCCCTCATCTTTTTAGAACCTAAAACCATGACTTCTGTTTTATCTGAGTTCAAAAGCAGGAAATTATTCATCATCCATGTCTTTATATCTCTCATACATGTGTCAAACAGGGTTAATTCATCAGGTTTTATGGAGAGGTATAGTTGTGTATCATCTGCTAAACAACAGGGGCCCCAGTACTGAGCCTTAGGCACTCCATATTTTACCATAATCTGGGTAGATGGTTTATTATGGACCTGTACAAATTGTTGACGGTTAGGAAGGTATGATCTAAACCAAGCGAGTGCTGAGTCTGATGCCTATCAAATTTTCAAGCCTAAGTAGTATGTCATGGTCTATGGTGTCAAAGGCAGTGCTGAGGTCCAGAAGGACCAGTATTGATACAAGGCTAGGTTTTTTGAGGGGGGGCTTAATAACAGATGTCTTAAACGACTGCGGTACATGCCCTGATAGCATTGAATTATTGTTATACCATGGTCTAGGTTGAAAAGGGTGTTGTTTAAAAAGTGATATACTACACCTGTCTTCGATGCGTCCATTATCAGAAATAAATGGACTTCGCGGAGATCCTCAGGTCGGACAGGGTCGTCCATTTATTTCTGATAATGGACAGTCTTATCCCTTACATAATCTAGAGTAAAACATTATCCAGGAAGGGGAGAGCAGTCTTAAGAAGGTGTGTAGGAATAGGATCTATCTAGTAGACTAGTTGTAGATTTTGATGAGGAAATTGTGGAGGTGAGATCTAATATGTTGTGTATATGTAAATGAATTAAATGTTGTTCGAGGTCTCATCTGTGATTCTGTTATGTTTTTGCTATCTTTCAGCAATGGAATATGTGTATTTGGTGAAACTGATTGGTTATTGATCTTATCTCTAATTGTTTGACATACAATCATAATACTGACATACAATCATACTGTTGAAAATAACTGTTTTGTGAACTTTATTCAACATAGCCAGTGATTTAGGCGAAATTTATGGTGTTAATTACAGTGAAATATACAATTAAAAAAAAAATAGGGTTGAAACAGGTAAAAAAAATGGAGACATCATTTTTCTCCATGTTCAATGAACTCTAAAGACAGTCCAACCACTCCAAAAATTAACATTTCAAACCCACAGAAACCATATAGGCCCCCTGACTATATATGGCAAAACTAGACTAAATACCGAGCAAAGTTAACTAGGTTGGGTTGTTGGACCCTCTATTGTCTATTCCATAGAAAGACAAGTAAAAGAACATAGCAGGTGTCTACATTTCTTTCCTACTAATTTTGATCCACGAAAATGCTCCTATTTTGCCGGGAATTCGCACGTTGTCATTGGTGATGTCATGGCGCTCTTACCGGAAACTACGTTTAACTCTAACATCAGACGCGTTGGCACTTCGCTTTCAGATCCACCCGAGGCAGTCAGCCGGCTAGTTTAGTACTGTCAGCGAAGGAAGATGCAACGGGGGTTGTAATTTATGAAAATAGACATAAGAAGAAAGTTCACACCAACAATCTGCTATTGGTATGTTAATCGTTTGTTGTTGTTGGTTAATGTCGGATGACAGCTTGTTTTCCAGTGCTACGACACGAAATTCAGAGACATTTTAATTTTTATGATGACGTTAACGTTAGCTAGCTCGCTAGCTACAGATCATGTTTGTTTTTCGATAATGTGTTATGCAGTGCAAGTAAACCAACATCTTGTAAAATCCTAAGTGTTCGTAGGGGTTGTTGTAGGGTAAGCATACTAATTATTTTCATTTAACTCTGCTTAATGAGGTTTAAGCTTATGTTTGTTTACTATAAAGATAACAAGCTAGCCGGTAGCGCAGTGAAAGACAGCCAGCTAAGCTGTAATGTTTACCTTGTTTGCTAATGAATACTACAGCGATAACTTACAAAGCTCTAGCTACGGCAACATATTACCGTAGTGAAAATGATCAAGTTAATCAGGGTATGTAAAGCGAGGTCGGTAGCCCTCTTATCGTGTACCATTTAGGTGGCGGTGGCCCTTCTACCAACCAAGTTTGCCAAATAAATATTTTTGTTACAGATGTTACACTCTCTGAAAAAATGTCGCTGAACAAATTCTTAAAGGTCATTGTCATTATGTGTGGTGCTATTGCATGACAAACATTTGTGTGGAACTACCAGAGTATGTTTGAGTATTGTTTTGACAGTGTATGTCAGGTATGGTCTCCCACATGTTTATCCTGTTGAAGGGCGCATATGCAAGCGTAGCTGTCAGTGGTACTGGCTACGCTGCCGTCTTAAACCTTATATGTTGTGTGGATACATTGTCATATCACATCCAAATAATAGAAACATTTATTCTACTTTCATTTTTAACAACATACATGTGCATTCTAAATGTTTACAAATGCATAACAATGTTGAAAGACACAGGGATAGCTTAATCTTTTATTTGTAGATGTGTGCACTCTGTTCATTATCCAGGGGCAAACATTGTAAAGCAACATAGTGTCATGCAGTTCAGGTATGAAAACGGCTGACCAGGACAGGACTTTTTAGCACAGGAGACATCTAGAATTCTGTATTGGGCAAACAGTAAGCATCTCTGTGTTTCATCTAGGGATGGATTTGTGTTGGTTTTCATAGAAACTTTGTAATGCATAGTTGTATAGCCTCGCTGTAGGGCTACTGTGTGTGCAAGCCTGTAGTCCTTGCTGCCGGCGTGACGGCTGAACTGGCTAGTGACAGTGACAGGAAACGCCATACTTCCCTCCACGTGAGCCCAGAGCTTGCATTCCAGCCCTCGGGCATCCATATGGACCGGCTGGAGGACCAGAAGGAAGTCTGGACCTGTCACTGGAGTCAGAGAAAGTAGGGCTGGTAGTGACGGCCTCCATCAGTATGATGCTAGTGAGTGGCCACTTAGTAAGATCGGTGTGAAAATCAGTATCAGGGTTATTGCCAACTACAATATTTTTGTTTACTGTGTGTGCATGTGTGTATATATGTGTGTGTGTGTAAGAGAGAGAGCGTGAGAGAAGAGAGAAAGAGAAATCTGAATTCATTTTGCCAGATGTTGTAGAGCTCACTTTGGTTAAAGAAAGAAGTTTTTTTTTATTCAGCAGAGGTTCTATTACACTGCCTAAATTGCGTTGTTTGGCAGGATTCATAGGAAATTACTTGCCTGCCCTGTAATGGGTGTGTTTATCAACAGTGTTGTCTTAGCAACAGCAGCTAGCCCGTAACTCCTTACAGTCTATGCTTCATCCTTCTGCTTGTTTCTGCCGCTCTGTTTTTTCCTTCCAATTCTTTCCATTTTGTCTATTTTAAGTAGGCACCACTGCTTGGCCCTGCATCATTAGCGAGAATAACATAACATGGTTGCTGTCTTTGTGCTAATGCTGCTAATTTGAAATGGCAGTTCCCTCTTTTCACATACTTAGACTTTATAAGGTTAGACCATAGACTGGGGGTTAGACATGAAGTGAAACATCACATATCAACGTGACTAGATGGGCGGTTGCAGTGGCAAGCTGAAGCTTGTATGGGTCTTATCACCTGTTGTTGGGTGTGATTTTTTTTTTTTTTAAAGCCTCACCATCATTAACACCTCTGATTCACTGGAGAGAGATTATCTTAAAATTATATAACATCCCTGATCCTCGTTTCATGTACAAGTTGGTGGCTGGCAGAGTTGGACCTTTGCCATGCTCAGGTCTCTGTGCCAGTGAGCATTAGGCCACTCAGCTAATTAGGGATATTTATATGCCTTCATTGAGCTCCAGGAGAAGTTGGACATACGTTTTCTCCCCTCTCCACAGCAGCACAGCATCTATTTGGTCAGATCGAGGAAGATTTAGCTCTCAGACGCGTGGTGAGGAACTGACCGCTCCTCGGGTCATTTTTGTGGGGATGGAGGAGTGTGTACTTTCCACAAAGTGGGTGTCAGTAGTACAAATGCCCTGAGCTGAAATTTGGCACTGGCAAATAGAGACGAACTGTGCAAACATTCACCCAAATTCGCAATCAAGAATTTTAATGAGGTGTATTGATTCAGCCTGTGGTGGGGACCAGAGGCAGACAGGAGGGGCAAATGAATGTGATATTAAGCATCAGCTTATCAAGATATTAACAGAGAGGGTTAAAGTGGAGCTAGTAATCAAGGATCTTTGATATTAACCTTTTGAGGAGTGAATTATTTTCCTGGTTCCTTATAGAATTCAACGCAAACAATCTATAGTTTCAGTGTTCTCAATACAGTCTATGGGGAAAATCTCTGAGGATAATTGTCGCATCATAATGCAAAACTCTTGGTTCGCGAACATTCAAATCACATATTTGTGACCGTACATCAAATATTAAAATCAAAATATGAGTACAGTTCATTTCACACAGCCTGTAAGGACCGTGCAGCAATGAAGCAGAATCAGTCTCTGTGGTCTCCCTGTGCAAATTACAACAACAAAGTTAATTGTTGTAAATTCCACACGCTTGATGAAACCACAGTACCATTGGTTGGATCCTCCTTGGAGATCACAGAGTAGTAGTCTCTGGTATGCTTTAAAGCAAAGGGATGTTTATCCTTTGTGGATTGTCTTTGATGTAAGGAGTGAGTGTGTTAGGGGTGGCATTGGCCGGGGAAGAAAAGGGGGTTTAGCTCATACAATCAGCCCCAGAGGGGGTGGGAAGATGACATGGATGACTGTTTGGCTGGATCTGCTTCGATTGGAGTCGATGCTCAACATGACCATGTGTTTCTCATGTCTTTTCATCTCCTACAGGCCTTCCTACCATGGACACAGAGATGATGCCCAAGTTCTCCTCAAAAGATGAAGAAATTGAGTACTGGAAAAATCTGTCCATAAAGTACAAGCAAAGGTGTGTATCACTTCTCAGTCTTCTTAGTCAACTCCTAATGCCTGCATCACATACTGTAGCATGTGTGTTTAGATCACACTGAAAACAGTACTAAGAATGGGAAATCTATCAAGTCCATTCACTGCACTACTCACTAAATAGTTTCTAGGTAATGTTAATAGGATTGTGTCTAGAAGCCTTTATGCGTGAGTTGTTTTCTCCTATTTTGTGTTTGCTAGCTAAAGCTTTTCCTGAGGAGATTTTCTCCCGTGCTATTTCCTCAGGGTTCCAGGCAGGCAGCCTTGTGTTCCCATAGCTGCTCATCCAAGCGTGAACGCAGTCATGCTCATACTGTGGCTTGCATAAAGGAGAGCCTTTTTGTCTGCTCACAAAGCTGGACATGAAACACAAACAAGGCTTGTGACGTCGTGGGCATGTTGCACATGACGCCAGCCTGTGATTTTTTTTCCCTAGCATTGTCTGGATCCTGAGTCACCACCGTGCACATTTTCACTTTCACGTAATCCAGCGATACCCAACCGGCACCTGGATTAGCAGCCTCGTTCTGTCAGGAAGGTTCACTATTGTGTGCGGCCTCGGCCGTGACAGCTGAATGGGGTTATCGGAAGTGGATGTGTCTGAAAAGCTCAGGTTTTAAAGGCCTCCTAAGGAACAAAGAGACCTGCTTGAGAGAGGGAGAGTAGAGTAAAGTACTTTACACACACACACACACACAGTGGCTCTGTGACCAGACTTACTGTAAAGCGCTTAGCCCAGAGCCGCGGCCAATGTGCTGCCAACAGTCTCAGACCATCAGGGTTACATAATAACCTGGACACACTGGCTGCCAGTGTCAATGTCCATCCCATTGAAGTGCTCAGAGAGTTTCTACACTATTCGTTTGCTGAACAGAGGGATATTAGGTTTTGATTGCGCTGTACTTTGCCTCATCTCAGATGGACTCTTTGTTTTATTACTGCCGCTGTTTTAGTACACACAAAAGTAAAACATCTGTGTTTTATTACAACACCACACTTGATTGTGGTTGTTTTGAAGTGTCTGCAGTCTATTATCTGCAAAGCATTTTTTTTTCTTTTTTTCGTGGTTTCCTCTGTGACCATATTAGGAGAGCGGACTGAGTGCTGCAGGGTAGAGGTTGTCCCTGTGTGAAACAGCTGTGGAGTGGAGCGGGCGCTTGAGCTCTGGGTGCCCATACAGGTGTGGCTGCTGCTGCTGCTGCTGGGGAGAGTGCTGGCAGTGTGCTGGTTGGCTCTGTCTCATGGCCCAGTTGTTCCAACACATATTTTATGTGCTCACACATACATACGTACACGCTCACACACGCTGACACACATACACACATAAACATATTCTTTCTCACCCCCCTGCCTCAATGTGCAGTGTACAACATTGCCAAAACAGTCAAAGCATACATTTGTATTAACAATAAATGATCAAAAAGGACACAAACCAAGGTTATATAAACCAAAAAGCACACAACACAAGTCTCTCTGTCTCTCTTTTCCTTGTTTTTCTTTCTTTCTTTCATTTTTCTTAAGTTCCTCTTTCTTTCTTTCTTTCTTTCTTTCTTTCTTTCTTTCTCTTTTTCTCTCTCTGACACACATAAACTCATACACTTCCTAGAAACACAAGTCTACATGTGCAGCTAATGCTTGAGTTGAGTCAGACATGTGTCAGGAGACCCCGCCAAGCTCCGGTGGACCACGGGAAGCGCTTAGAATCCCAAGAATTTCCTGTTGAGGCAAATGGACCAGGGAAATTACACTGCAGTCTGCAACTTCTGTAACCTTTTTCAGACACCACAAACGTGAGAAGGGAACATTTTCTCTCTTTCCCACTGAGCTTGATTGTAACTGCTCAGTGAGAAACAGTGCGCCACATCTCATATGAACCAGGCTAGTTTATAATGAATCCTTTAACATGCACAGTGTGTGTGTTCTGAAGGTCACAGAAATTGCTAAACTAGCAAGGACGGCATTGATGAAGGACTATCTTAAATTCTTCTCCTAAGTCCTTCAATATGAAGAGATTAAGAGGGACCTGGAAGAAGGTCTGCGCTTTGTGCCAGCTGACGGGACTTTCCTGTCGAGGTGTTATTTAAGTTTGTGCTGATGAGGCAGCCTTGGTGTCTGTCGCCGCAGCAACAGCAGAGTTAAGTGTGACTGTGCCCTTTTTATTTAAGGCACTCTGCTGCCAGCAGGAATGGGAGATCAGCCAGCCGTACCTTCAAAACACTGCACACACCGACCCCAAAAAGTAGCCTCGTCACTTGCTTGGTTGCTCCCACACCCTATAACACTGACCTCTCACCCCTGACCTCGGAAGGGTCATTCAGGACATGACCCCCAGACCCATCTGCACCAGCACGTGTGTCTGTCCAGCACGACTCTGCTTCAGCTCTTTTTATAATTAGCCCAGACGCTGCTTTGTGACCAGACGTGCTGACTAGCGCTCTGTGTACACTTAAAGTGAAGCACAAGCGCTGCCTTCCCAGCTAGAGCCACTGCGGCTATACAGCACTTGAGAGAGACTAGACTGTCTCGCTCTCCTTTTTTTGCTCTGTCACTCTCACACTCTCATTTTATGACCTGGACTTGTAGATGGGCTCTTTCTTTCACTCTCGTTCCCTCTCTCTCCTTCTCTCTCCCTCCATCTCTCTTTTTCTCTCTCCCTCCATCTCTCTCTTTCTTTCACTCCTGCTCTCTCTCTCGCTCTCTCTTTGATTTAATGACCTGACTTCAGAAATGAGGCATGTGAGGGTCCCTCCCTCCCTCCCTGTGATTTAATGATCTGAGTTGTATTCCTGTCCTGCCACACTGCCTGCGTGCCTGCCGCTCTTGCAGTTTATTACATTACTGAACTGGGCCTCTGTGTCTGTAAGTCATTATCTCCACCGGGAGCAGATGCCAGCTTCTCTAGGATGAGTCTTGTCACGCTGAACTGAATAATACATGAAAAGAAAGTCATGGGGGGGGGGGCGCGTTCTGTTGGCAGATGGCTAAAGCAATGCAGCCACTAGACTATGAAGTGAATGAATGGCCCCGGACAGACACCCGCTCCTCCTCCTCAACCCACTTCTGACCCCCGTCCTTTCTCCTCTCCTTTGGCCACTGCAGTTGCCATGACGCCCAGGAGGAGCTGCTGGAGTTCCAGGAGGGCAGCCGGGAGCTGGAGGCCGAGCTGGAGGCCCAGCTGGGTCAGGCAGAGCACCGCATCCGCGACCTGCAGGCTGAGAACCAGAGGCTCAAGAACGAAGTGGAGTCCCTGAAGGTAAGGAAGCTTTCATCTGGAGAAGGTCCATTTGACCAGTGTCTGCTGGAAGTCAAGGAAGCAGACGCTCTTAGCCCGGGGTGGATTGGGTGAGTTGTATTTTAGGGTTACAGAACTGTACACACTGTACCCCAAGAAGACAAACAGCCCTGATGTAAAAAAAACAAAAAACAAGTACCAAATCAAACCAAAGTTTATATTGGGAGCTAGTGTCTAGCGTTGCCCCTGTACTCTACCATTTGCCCCTGTGACCTACCCTGTCCTCCACACCTGCTCTGTTTTTGTCCTCACCTTCTGTTGTTGAATTCTATGAATGAATCCTGGGAATTCCCTGAGGCACCACTGTGTAGTCACTGTTGGTCAGGCAAATCCGATCACTGGTAATTGGGACCTGACCCAATCCAATCCAATCCCAACGTTTGGATGATTGCCATGTGAGTGTGTCTGAGTGAGAGGGAGAGAGTGTATGCACACACCTCCTAAGACTAATCCTTCACTGCTCTATAATTGGATGGCAGGATCAAGACAGTTAAAATAAGCCTAAACTGATGTGAGCCCACTCTTTTCAGGAGGCGCTGTGAGTAAACACGGTTCCCTGGCACACACATGCTGTATGTGTACAGTGTAACGATCTTATGAGGACACGCTGTCTCTTCCTCACTGCATCAGGCAGATCAAGCCTGTATGTGTACAGTGTAAAGATCTCATGAGGACACACTGTCTCTTCCTCACTGCATCAGGCAGATCGAGCCAGAGGAAAGTAAACCAGGTAGCGGACAAGGTGCTTACAGCTTCGCTGGCGTGCAGAGGCTGTAGGAACACACCTGTGTTTGATCTTGATCTTATTAGGGGAGGATATGGGTCACAGTGCCCCTCTTGTCCCCAGAGCATGCAGGAGTGGCTGGGAAGGAGAGGAGTGCTCTGAGCTAACGAGGGAAAGGGAAAGTAGTTTAACTTGTCTGAGGGAAGCAGGGATGGGCCACCCCTAGCCTGTTCATCCTCGTCCTCTCCTCCTTGTCCTTCCATGCACCTGTCAGCTCTGTCCCAGTAGAGAAGGAATGCATCAGGATAAATTATTTTTTTTCTCTCTCTCTCTATTCCTCTCTCTTTCTCTCTCCCTCTTGCCTATCTGCCTGCAGGAGAAACTGGAGCAGCAGTATGCCCAGAGCTACAAGCAGATCTCCATGCTGGAGGACGACCTGGTACAGACTCGCGGCATCAAGGAGCAGCTGCACAAATACGTCAGGGAGCTGGAGCAGGCCAATGATGACCTGGAGAGGGCCAAGAGGTGCGCACACATTTATATACGTACAGCATCTAAAGGTAGGCCGCAGCCCCCATTTATACGTACAGCATCTAAAGGTAGTCAGCAGCGGCCCATTTATACATACAGCATCTAAAGGTAGTCAGCAGTCACACATGATACACACTGTGCTCAGTCACAGGCCTCTAAGAGTTAGTCCACAACACAGGATTTCTGTATGGGTCATGGCTGTTGTGCTGAAAACCCCTGAATGTGGGATACATAACATTAGTACAAAACATTTTCCGCTGCGCGTCGGGGTCCGGTTCGCCCTGTCGGGACTTATTTTCCCAATAATGACCGGCGTTCTATACATTATCCCTTACGTAATATGTACACCTAAACATGAAGATTCAGGGGAGCTATTTCTACTACAGGAGTTCTGTGAGTTAGCCACACAACTATGCAGTAAGTCACGGAACGTCCCATTGATCTGGATGACTATGCGTGAACACTGGGTGTTATTAATCAGACATAACTCATAAGTTGCGGCTTTCAGCTCTCATCATTATTAGCTGTTGAGTGGTGGTGACGCATTCAGAACAAAGAAATCTGCCCCTCCCACAGGACTGTGTGTACCCTGGGCTTTTTGCGCGTGCGTCTGTTTGTCCATGTCCGTGTGTGTCCGTGTGTGTCCGTGTGTGTGTGTGTGTGTGTGTGTGTGTGTGTGTCCTGACGTGCTGTCTTGTGTTCTCTCTCTCAGGGCCACCATCGTGTCCCTAGAGGACTTTGAGCAGCGGCTGAACCAGGCCATCGAGAGGAACGCCTTTCTGGAGAGCGAACTGGACGAGAAGGAGTCGCTGCTGGTGTCCGTGCAGAGGCTGAAGGACGAGGCCAGAGGTACTTACTGACCAGAAAGCTCTGTCTCCTCACTCCCCCCCTCAGTTCTTCCTGGGGATTGTAGTTTTATGATGCCCTCTGGTGAGGTGCCTCTCAGTACTCATATACATACATTACATTATGTAATGTACTCATATACATTTACGGTTATCCGTTTAGTAGACGCTTTCATCAGAAGTGATGCCTAATGTGTGTGCTCCATTTGGTATTGAACTCATAGTATCGATGTCAGGAACCCCTTGCAGCAACCTCTAGTTGAGCTACACACACATATTGCTTGGAATACAGAAGTATTGGTCAACATTGTTGAGTCCTTCCCCTGTTCCCTGCAGACCTGAGACAGGAGCTGGCTGTTCGGGAGAGGACGACTGACACCACGCGCATGTCCGCTCCCAGCTCGCCCACGCTGGACATTGATAAGATGGACACAGCAGTGCAGGCCTCCCTGTCCCTACCAGCCACCCCAGTTGGGAAGAACATTGAGCACCCCTTCATCACGCAGAAAGGTACCATATGCGCTCTCTCTCTGTCTTTCTTTCTTTCCCTCACATAAACACACAAACTCACTTCATTTCTTTCTTTTCTTCTGTTGCTCTTTCTATACTGGTGTTATTAACTGTTTTAAATGCACCACAGACTGTTGGAATTGAGGCCTCCCCGGCTGTGTGTGAACTTTCTTCACTTTTTTTTATTGATAGTCACATCTGCCAGAGCACTTATTTCACCACCTGCCATTGTCCCTTCAGTGTCTGTCCCCTTCTCTGCTGTTTTTGACTCATTTCAGCCTGTGACCTTGGCCTTAGTGCAGGATATTGTTGGTCATTTGAAGCCCTCAGGCTCGTCAGTTGATAATGTCCCTCCCCGACTTCTTAAGGAGGTTTTTCAGACTGTTGGACCATCATTTACTGCAGTTATCAATAGCTGTCTGACCTCTGGAGTGGTTCCTGGTAATTTTAAACATGCTGTTGTTAAAAAAAACCTGCGCTGGATTCTACTGTTTTGGCAAACTTCAGGCCGATATCCAAATTGCCATTTCTGTCTAAAATCTTAGAAAAGATTGTGTATTCCCAGCTCATGGACTTTTTAAATGAGCAAAATATTATTGAGATCTTCCAATCTGGCTTTAAAAAATTGCACAGCACAGAATTAGCGCTTTTAAGAGTTTTTAATTACATCTTTTTAGCTACTGACTCTGGTCACTGCGTTGTCCTTGTACTGCTTGATCTGACTGTTGCTTTTGATACAGTGGACCATGAAATCCTGATTGCCCATTTGGAGCAGTGGGTGGGCATCAGTGGCACAGCTCTGGAATGGTTGAGGTCCTACCTGTCACCTCGAACCTTCTGTGTTCGTGTTGGTGACTCTGTGTCCTCCACTGTCCCCCTCTCATATGGGGTACCACAAGGCTCTGTGCTTGGCCCTCTTTTTTCTCTCTATCTTCTTCCCCTTGGTTCAATTCTCAGGAAACACTGCATTTCTTTTCATTGCTATGCGGATGGCACACAGATTTATGTCCCTCTTAAAAAGTCAGATGCCTACAGTATTAAGCCATTGCTAGAGTGCCTACATGACATAAAGCCTGGATGTCTCTTAACTTTTTAAATTTTAATTTTTGGTGGCACTTCTGTGACCCCCCTGGTTGATCTGGGTTTGTTAGCACAGTACCACAAGCCAATCATGACAAATTTGGGGGTAAAAGTGGACTCTGACCTTAAATTTGACAGCCAGATTAAATCTGTGGTAAAATCAAGCTTTTTCCAGTTAAGACAGCTGGCAAAAATTAAACCAGTCCTTCAAAAACAGCACTTTGAAACAGTAATCTATGCCTTTGTGACCCGGCTGGATTACTGCAATGCACTTTCTATGGGGGTTAGCGGGTCCTCCGTTGCTCGTCTGCAACTGGTACAAAATGCTGCTGCCCGTCTTTTAACTAGCATACGAAAGTATGAGCACATCTCACCTATTTTAGCTTCACTACACTGGTTGCCTGTCCATTTTAGAATTCATTTTAAAACTCTTATTTGCTTTTAAAGCCTTGCATGGCCTTGCCCCACCTTACCTTTCTGAGCTGCTCCACCCATACACTCCCAGCCGCTCTCTCAGGTCAGCTGACCAGCTGCTCCTGACAGAGCCCAGAGCCTGGCTAAAATCTAAAGGGGAACGAGCTTTTGCCGTTGCAGCTCCGAAACTATGGAACAATCTGCCCCTTCACATCAGACAGGCCCCTTCACTGTCTCTTCTCTGGCTTTTAACCCCAGGTAGTGTGTCGATGGTATGTAGATGTGTTATGTGGGCAGTATATTTTATTGAATTTGAGTTGGTTTTTAATCTCTTTTTACTTTTATTTTAGTTTTTAATGTCTTTTACTTTTATTTTTTTACATTTATTTTAGTTAGTTTTTATCTCTTTTAATTTTAATACTTTATCCTATTATTGTGCTTCTGTGGTGTCTTGTGTGTTTCTTATCTTGCTGTACAGCACTTTGGGAACCTTGTGTTTGTTTAAAATGTGCTATATAAATAAAGTGGATTGGATTGGATTGGTGTCTTTCACACAGGCACCAATACAAACTCGTTCACACCCTCTCTTGTGCACATGCTTGCCGCACACACACAGACACACACACACACACACACACACAGTCGGAGTTTCTCTTTTAACCTCTGTTCTATCTTATGTCTTACGTCTTTGTCCAGAATGAGCCCTTCTCAGTCCTGCTCTCTCTCTCCCTTTCTCATTAGTGTTGACCAATGGGAACTTGACAAATGGAAACTCAGCCCTGACCCCCTCTGCCAGAATCTCAGCTCTCAACATCGTTGGAGACCTCTTACGAAAAGTCGGGGTAAGATGGGCCAGATTGGTACTTCACTGAATCTTTTGCCAGGGCTTCTGAGAGACTTTGTCTGGCCACAACATTCTGTCACAACATTCACTGAACTGAATGTGGTTATCTGCAGGCATTGGAGTCCAAACTAGCCGCCTGTCGGAACTTTGCCAAGGACCAGACGGCGAGGAAAAACTACACAGGAAATGGGAATCTGATCAACAGCAACGCTACCAAGTTCTCGCATTCACTGCACACAACGTACTTCGACAAAACGTAAGGGCCTCTCCTGTGATTTGACGTGATATCATATGTAACGTAAGGGTCTCACTTGTGATGTGACAAACATAATGTAAGGGCCTCTCCCGTGATGTCATATACGTAATGTAATGTCTGTGATGTGGGGAACATACAGTAATAGCCTTTTTTGTGATGCCATGATGACGTCTACAACAACAGACTTGTAGGATCCCAATGAAGACCACTGTACCTCTGTGTTTCCGTGTCCCCTACCTCGCCATAAAGTAACACTGTATTAGTCAGGGCATTTTGCTGAGTCATTGTTTGATGTGTGTTTGTCCACTGTGATCTCTGTTTAGGACCATGAACGGTTTGGACCCCAGCTCCCTGACGACCATGGCCCCCCCACGGACGGTGTCTCCGCCCGGCATGCTGCCCCTCAGTGTGTGAGAGACCCATCATGCCCCTCCCCCTTCCATAGCAGATGAACAGAGCACGGAGAGGACTCATGAAAGAGTGCAAAATTGGTGTTGTGGATAAAGACATGAGAGAGAGAGGGCGATGGTCGAGAGAGCTTGTGTGTGCTTAAAATGAAACTGATCATGGCCAGTAAGTGTGCGCGTGTGTGTGTGTGTGTGTGTGTGTGTGTGTGTGTGTGTGTGTGTGGAGAAAGAATGCAGCAAGGACTGTGCAGCACTGCGGTGTGATATGTTTGTGAGCGTGTGTGTGTTGGAAGCAGATGGCGTTCCCAATGTTTGCCTGGCAGGTTCATGTCAGGTGTAACATGTGAATGTGCAAGTGAATGTGTGGCTGGCTTCACCACAGCTCAAGTGGATTTTCAGCAGCTGGCGGCTCCTCTCGCACAAACCAACTCCACGTGACAAAGGTCTTCGGCTTGGACTGCAACAGCTGCATTTTGTTTTCTTTTTTGGCATTTGAATGTGTTGCACAGATAAAAGAAATGTATTTAAAATTTGTCAGAAAAAGGGATTTTTTTTTTTTTTTTGAAGTTCATTATACTGTATGCTTTTCAATGCAAAGAGAGTGTGTGTGTGTGTGTGTGTGTGTGTGTGTGGTATGTGATGGACCCTCCTCACAGCCACACAAGTGACTGAAATGACACAGGACAGCTGTTAGCACAGCCAGGTTGTCTCTGAGCAGCAGTTGTCCAAAGAGAGCAAGCAAGAGTTTTTGGAGCAGATGGTCTAGCTGAAGTATGGCCGAAAGACCTCCTGACGTTTAACAGCCCGGAATAATCTCCTGCACCAAACAGCACACACTCTGTCAGCATTATCGGTTTATGGTCATCACCGTCTTGTGCACCACTATCATCTGAACAGGAGTGAGTAATCCAGGGCGTTGCATGTGGTGAGGTTTGCAGTCATCTTGTGACACGTCAAGTACTGTTATCAACGAGGGCACGTTCTGCTTTTCTTTTTTCTTTTTTTTTAGGTCAAACTAAATCATAGAGCTTGTTCTGTTTAGAAAAAGAATAACTTTGCGTTTTGCCGAGTGAATGTCTTTCTGACGTGAAAGAGTCTCACCCCTCCACGTGCCTCTGTTTGAACATGTTAATTTTGTCGAGCAGTTCATTCTGCTCTTTCCAGTTTTTCCATTTGGATTTACACCATGGTGCTGTCTCTCCTGGTTTCCACGTTTGTCGCCCCCTTACCCACCAGCCTTTGGAGTTAAGGAGCACTTAAGTCAGGGTGTGGTTTTTATTTATTGTTTTTTGCTCCCTTTACCCTGTCCTTGTAAATTCACCGCTAAGTTATTGAGCACTATCGTGGCCTGTGGCTATGGCCTGTGTATATAGGTTTGTAAGCGTTGTCAGGTTTGTAAATACCATCTCTGGACTCTGGACATCTGCGTTAATTTATTTCAGATTCTCTATGGCATGTTATGAAGATGAGTGACCTTTTATGAATTGTACTTTCGTTAAAAATCATATCTATCATGATGTAGAAGCGGTTGTCTAATATGTTCGAATAAAAGTGGAAAATATTTAAAACGTCATTTGTCTCCAATAGTTTTATTCTGCTACAGGTAGAGTGTTGAAACAGAGTTCATGGTGAGTCTTTCGGTTCACAAGATAAGTGTTAGATAGTAGGGATGAACAGCCCAACACTGGGCTTCATTAAATAATGGATTTAAAATTTTGCCCTGAAAAAACCTTCCCCAAGACCCACCTGCAGGAACAGTAACTGTTACCCGTGTGTGTGTGTGTGTGTGTGTTTGAGAGAGAAAGAGAGAGGGGAAGAGAAAGAGAGAGTCAAACACAGAGCTTCTTCTCCATTGCCTCTCTTAGTTTGTTTTTCAGGATCTAAAGGATTGGAAACAGAAAAAGATGATGATCCATGGTCCCCTTTTCACTGCAAATAAATATGTACAATACCAACACCAATGTTTAGTTGTTAAATTTAGCAGATCATTAAATATGCAAACATGAAATCAAAATCCCTCACCTTGCCGGAGGCTGTGAGTGGATAGCTGGTGACGAACTCAACATAGTGGGGAACCTTGAAGTAGGCAATCTGCACGTTCAGGGCAGAGAAGCAAGTAGAGCTCAAGCAAATAGGTGGCATGAGGCTACGGCCACTGCTGGAGACAGTGGTTGTACACTGCAAAAACTGCTAATCTAACCAAGTGTTATTAATATTATATAAAGATCAAAAAATCTAGTTAGTATTGTTTTCAGTATAAAGAGACTTACCTAGCGCTTTCTCATAAAATCATTTTACTTGTGACTTATTTTAAGATGTTTCATCCTAAAAACAAACCAATTTGTCTGCCAGTGCATGCATTAAGACAAGTTGTTCTAAAAACAAGCAAATATGTCTGCCAGTACGTTGAGCAAATTTGTCTTGATAAGAGTCCTTAAAATAAGTCAATCTTCTTAAACTAAATCAAAATGATCTCTCGTGAGAGTGCTAGGTAAGTCTCTTCATGCTAAAAAACAATACCAAATAGATTTTTTAATCTTAACATAAGATTAATAACACATAACTTTATGTTTCGCAGTGTACTGTACCTGGCCTTTGCAGTAGGCTTTGATCTCCTCTGCAGTGCAGTCCTGCCCCTCCCGCAAACGAATGCAGGCGCACACGTTCTCTCCCAGCCGTTCGTCTTTCACCCCCACCACCTGGGAATCCACACGGGCCACAAACCGGTCAGCCAACGAGTTCTTCACACTTGTGTTTGTAAACCTCTGATGAAGCCCTGCAGGCTGTGGAAACCTTTCTGAAGAGACGCTACTCTAAATATTGTTTCACGTCTCTGATCCCTTTGAGCCTCTAACGCTCTGTTTTGTGAGGGGATGTTTGAACCATGAAGGTTAACTTAACCTCCGAACTGAAATATCCACAAAAACATTCAGTTTTGCAAAGGTACATTTAAAGGCACCGTCAGTGATTCTGATGAAAGATTGTTCATATCTGAGGTCAACAGCCAATCAAATTACAATTTCCTTTTTGTACACCTGAAGCAATTGATATTGGGTTGATTGGAATAGTGCATGGTTTGGTCTGAGCCACTTTGTTTCCAGTTTACAGAGCAAGTATAAACATACGAACTCTAGAACATTTTTCTAGACAGTGAGGAGCAATTGTCTGACGAAAAAAGTGTATTTGATTAGATTGTGGACTGTACCTTCAAACCACTCTGGTCTAATTTAGACTAGATCACAGTAAATCTTCATCAGCACTCTACTCACAGCTGCCCCCTTGTGGTTGTGTTGATGTGCTACATCCTCACCTGGGCCTCCTGTACTTTGGGGTGGGTGTGAAGGAACTGCTCTATCTCTGCTGGGTAGATGTTCTCGCCCCCACGAATGATCATGTCTTTAATGCGGCCTTCGATGCGGCAGTAACCAAACCCGTCCAGGCTGGCAATGTCTCTGTGGAAGAACACAATCGTCAACAGGTTCATGATGACCTCTACGCAGAGGACTGGTTGTCTCTTAGCGATAGTTTTAGAACACAACTACTGTTACTTGTCACTTCAGACAAATATAGAGATAAACTTGTGCAGTGTATTTCGCTCTTTCTGCATCATATAGCATGTAACTCATTGCCTTAAGATGCATTCAGACAGGAAGCAACTAGCAACAAGTGATCATGGAATGGTAATGGAATGGTAAGGGGATGCTAATGAAATTAAACAGAACAACATAAATCAGCCGGTTTTAGAAAAAACCCTGCACTTCTACCTCCACCTAGAGCCTGTTACTTGTTTTGCAAAAATCCACAGCTCCCGGTTCTTCTGGTCCAATCAGAGCAGGGCTGTGTGAGATCTGACTGTCAATCACAGTCTGGTGTGCACTGACGAGCATGAACTCGATGAGAGGGTGCTCGGTGGTAGTGGGGGAGGGGCATGAGAGTTGTAAACATTCAAAATGTTGGCTAAGTTCCCTCAATCTGTCAGACTTGCCAACTGCAGCTTTAAGTGGCAAAAGGGAGAATTGCAACAGAGTTAAATTAACTCCAACTTTTGAAGCAACCACCAATGGGCTGTCAGAACACCGCTAGAACTATACACACTGGGAGTATATGTTGCACCTCCAGATTCCCTCTGTGTCTCTTACCCAGTTTTGTACCAGCCGTCCTTGGTGATGCACTCCTGGGTTTTGCCTGGCTCGTCCCAGTACTCCTGCATCACGCAGTAGCCGCGGATCAGCAGCTCGCCCGAGCTCCCCAGGGGCACCATCTCGCCTGTGGCTGGGTCCACGATCTTCGCCTGATGGATGCAGGAGTGAGTGACCAAGCAGATTGGCAAGGAAGCCGCGCCATTTAAAGTCTACTCTTCTGAATGCACAGTTCACATATGCACTACCCTACGGGGTGCACTGCAGAATGAGAGTTCCTACATGTAAATATTAGCATGCCTGTGGGTGTCTGGCTGCTGGCTTAATTTTCACCCAAAGTGCGAAAAAAGAAGAGACCGCACACAAGGGCTGGATGATATCAAAAATGTATTAGTGCTGAAAAAGTCTTCCAGGCCATGAAACCATAGTGCACAAACGCTCCGGGTCTAGCCCATCAGCAGTGTTCCCAGTTTGAACCGGACCGGAATTAAACTAAAGGCGCAAACGCCACTTCTACCTGCGTGAATCCCTTGTTTTTCACCCAAGAAATTAAGAGTGCAGAATGTAGTTTTGAAATACTATTAAAAAATATATAAATATGAGAATTTTGACAGTTCTTCATGTAGAGCATGCACTTGATTGAGCTTATCAGGTGGTGTAGAGAGTTTCAGACAACCACAGCCAGAGCACAGCACATGGCTTAAGCATACCTCAGTATGGTGCATAATGCAGCCCTAAGGCTTAAGCATACCTCAGTATGGTGCATAATGCAGCCCTAAGGCTTCAGCATACCTCAGTATGGTGCATAATGCAGCCCTAAGGCTTCAGCATACCTCAGTATGGTGCATAATGCAGCCCACAGTCTCTGTCTTGCGTTCCTCATTGTCATAAGGGAAGCCTACGAATGTCACAGGGCTGTTCTCCGTAGTCCCATAGGCAACCTTTGAGTAAAAAAAGGAAAGAAGTGTGTGACCAAGATTGGTAAATATGATTATTCCAGTTAGCTGTAGTGGATATACCCCAAATGTTAATACGTATCCTTGCCTATTTTACAGTAAGTGGGTATACTGAGATGGTGATGATTTTTAAGTGGGTATACTGCATAGTCCTACGTATCACATAGACTACACCACTGGCTTATTCAAAATATGCAACACCCTGATGAAGGCCAGTGGGCCGATACGCGTTGGTGTTTTAATGTTTTACCCCACAGAAATAATAAAGGCTTTTGAACTTTTGCATCTCACTGAGTGCCTGGACCTGGATTTTTTCCAATTCTCTTTTGATGAACATTTTTCCAAGAGCACCAGAGGATACAAGGGATCCCTGCAGTGCTCCGGCTCCCCTTTGTCTAGTTTGATTCTTAACCTTTGACCTCAAGACATGACAGTCTGGTCACATGTGCTTTTGATTGTTACCATCATCTCCTTCATGTCCATGTCTCTAATCAGTTTCCTCACGACCTCCGGAGGGCATGGGGCCCCAGCCATGATTCCTTCCATGAGAGAGCAATGATAGTTAATGCAGCATGCGTTAACGATCTCAACACCCTACCACAGAAATACATTCGTTTAGTTGATCGTCTCACCAGCATCTACTGAAGACACGTCGTATTTGTGGAAATCTGACTGCCCGAGAATGTCGATGAACATGGTAGGAGTGCCATAGAGGAAATTGCATCTGGATGGAAGAATGAATGAATGAATGGATATGAGAAATGAATATATATGAACAATAAAATGAAAATGAAAATATAATTAAAATAAAATAAAATGCATATTAATGAATACTTGTGATAGTGCAGAGTGTGAAGACATACTAACATACGTACTGTGTGAAGGCAAGAGTCCTCTGGTGGACAGATTAGGAATATCATCCTAACTGAAATCCAGTGAAGCGCCTGCTAAACTGATACCACTACAAACGTCTGAGTGGACTATATGCCACGGAGGGCTCATCTTCAGCCAGCACATCTATTTCCAGTGGAGGAGCATCAGTGTCATGTTCTGCTCCTTTCGTGTTCACTCGGACACTGAATATCTTGTTTATGCCAAACAGGGCAACTTTATTCAACTTTACAGTAACACACTAGCCTGGGTGTTCCCATGCTGCCTTGCTCGGAAATGTATGAGCTGGATGAAAAGCCTTCCAGGAAGTGCCTGGCATATAGGCAGTTAGAGGAATACCTTTCATTCTGAATAGCCTCCAGGTTAGCCAGTCCGTCGTACCCTTTCGAGGGGAAGACCAGTGTGACGCCATGCAGTGCCATGCACATGCCCCCCAGCACAGAGCCGAAGCAGTGGTACAGGGGCACAGGGACACACACTCGAACCTCAGGCTGAGGAGGAGACGCGACAAGCTAGACGTTAGAGGTGCCAGCAGACCCACTCAGTAACATTAAAGGCACAGTCCTCTATCCAGGTCCACTCAGCAACATTAAAGGCACAGTCCTTTATCCTGGCAAAAGATTATTGGTATTTGAACTCAACAGGCAAACAAGTACACCCCTCATTTCAGTGTTCTGAGGCATTGTTGATTGGATGGAATAATAGATAGATAGATAGATAGACAGACAGACAGACAGACACAGACAGATAGATAGATAGATAGATAGATAGATAGATAGAGATAGATAGATAAATAGATACTATTATTCATTCTGAGGGAAATTCTCCCTCTGCATTTGACCCATCTGTGGTTAGTGAACACACAAACACACCATGTGTGAACACACCATGAGTAGTGAGCGCACACAAACACCTGGAGTGGTGGGCAGCCATTGCCCAGGAGCAGTTGTGTGTTATGGGATTTGCTCAAAGGCACCTCAGGCAGGAATGTGGACGTGAGAGAGAACCGACTCCCCCCGCCCTCATTTTTACATTTTTCCTTCGGTCACCAGTCTGTATTGTTTGGTCACTTTGCTCCACATTTACAGAGCCAGGGCTGTAAACGAACAGCTAAGAGCACTGTGAGGAAAAATTCAGTGAATTTGAAAAAAAAAAAAAGTGTATTGGCTTTTAATCGAGGACTAGACCTTTAAGATCAATCTTTAGTATTTCCTTTCACCCCTCAGGAAGCTAGCTTTTGTTACATATAAGAGACTATGGGCCCTATCATGACATTCTAAAGTGCATCGTCACTCGTCAAAAGTCTATTCAAATTTAGTAGGATGTCCAGTTCACATTGGGAGGGGTTTCGTTATCAAAAGTGGAGCGCATGGCGCAACAAGGTGTTCCTAGGTTTTTAAATCAGACATATGGGTGTGTTTGGGGGCGTAACATCATTTTAAACCAATGAGAATGACATCTGGCATTTCCTTTAACAGCGCAAAGCGCAATATGTCAAATAAATGCATCTGTATTTTGGCATTCAACGGCGCATTTGAAGGAGGCTGCTTGCGAGACCGTATGAAATAGTTATTCTTAAACCATGCATTACTAAAACCTAGCATAGCCTTCACGCATTTGCACTCGTCTATTATTTGAACTCATTGGCAAAGTGAAACTAACTTCACCAAGGTGTCAGTCAACGAAGACAGTTATATGCAGTTACTTTCACTTTTAAATGACAATGGATTACCATCGAAAACATAGGCTGGAAAAAGCAACACTTACACTAATATTGCTGAAATGACTGAATAAAACAATATTTATCCTGCAGAGGAGTTACTTATATCTCGTGACAGTGTGTCTTCAGCTGTGCTCCATACGTGTCTCTCACCTCTCCCCTAATCACTTTTAACCGTCATTACCAATTTGCAAATGATGGTGAATAACTACTCATCATGAGATGTACAGTATTTCATTATTCTAATTATGAGTATATCTTTATTCTAATTATGTTTCCCATTGTAATCGTGCAATTTGTAATGCTTTGCATGGACGTGCGCTGGTGTGCGTTCATGAATGATAGAAGGATGGTGCGTGCACCTGCTAATATGACTGTTGACATGCGCTCTTAAAATAGCATATGAACAACTCGCCATTGACTTCTGACCAGGTTAAGGTGGTGTATGATAGCGATTTTTAGACAACGCGCTAGGCCCCTCCCTAGGTTGTTAATTGCCACACCCCTGGGCGCAATGCTTGAAAAATAAACATGCAAAATACCGAATTCAACTTTGCGCGGGTGAATAACGAACTTTACGCCATGCGCTGGTGACCCAAAATACAGCCCTATGAATCAGATGGGTGTGAGAAGGGGCAACACACCCTCCAGTCGAAGCCTGTGCGAAGTCCCAGGAGGTAGGCGTTGTTAACAATGTTATGGTGCGTCAGAGTGACCCCTTTAGGCAGGCCCGTTGTCCCCTGAAAGAGTAACAACAAACACAGTCAGCACACAGAGCGTAAGTCATGGCTCAGTCCATTTGGCTGTTGAAAGACTGCTCTAGTCATAGTAAGTTCATGTAAAACTGTTGACTATAGTTGATACTTATTAGCAGATGCTTTCATCCAAAGCAACACATTATTCACAGCAGCAAGAATCAAACCTGGGTTAAGCGATTGTCAGTCGATGATGACAGCCCGGCTCAAGCGCAGCCAGTGGTATGGCACAGAATAGTACATAAGGGACAGAAAGGCACGTACAGATGTGAACTGGATGTTAATGGGGTCGTCGAAGGACAGCTGGGCCTGGAGACTCTGGAGCTCCTGGTGTTGCTGGCTGCCTGCCGCCTGCATCACATCGTCCACATGGAGCATGCCTGGCTGGCGGCTGTCCATCACGATCACCATACGCAGGTCTGGCAACCTGGAGGGCCAGAAGGGAGAGATACTTTTTTATTGCGAAGAGTGAGGGATTACCGTCAGACAGAGGATTATTGGATAGAAAGTTGGATGTATTCCACTGACCTTGTGTGTGATATTCTTCAGTTTAATTAAATTGAATTACGCAAAAAAAGGAAAGTTTGGCAAATGTAGGAATGGGACCTGGGATATACTGTAAAGGCTTGACAACTTGACAGTTTGTATGAATATACAGTATGATTGTTTTTAATGTATCATATTATATTATGGGGCTGTGTAAGTAGATAGATAGATAGATAGATAGATACTTAATTGATCCTCAAGGGGAAAGACAGGAAGTGAGTGTGAGAGAGATGAGGTGGGATCAGGAAATGACCCAGGTCGGACTCAAATCCGGGTTCCCATGGGCACTTGGGACCCGAATATGGTACCGTTGTACCACAGCGACCCCCGCACCTGGAGCTTTTGAGGAATCCTGGCCTTGCTGTGTCCAGTTCTGGGCAGATCTGTCGTAGCATGTCACAGAACATCTGGGTCTTAAACTGGGTTGGACAGAGTACTGCACTGCACCCCACCTGCGAGGGCCCAATAAAACTAATTACACCATGCATAGGGTACGGAACTCCTACATAGGCTCACATGCATGTTAAGAGGACATTATCTCATGTCATGTAAGGAACAAGGTAATGCAAACAAACAAATAAACTTGGCCAACATTGCAGAGCCTCTTCAACGTTATTAACTTATGGTAAATAAAATGTTAACATTACAATGCTGTGGACGAACAAACCTTAAAAGGGCTTCAGCGAATTGGTAGCCTATTAAGAGGGACACCATGCCATTAGTTTTCACTCTCGCAATACTGCTGATTATATTGCTAATATAACAACAGTCTGCAGGGACTGATATTTTAGACCAATGAAAAAATTCAGGCGGCGTCACTGTTTTTTTCTCAACTGGTTGTAATGTTCACACGTGTGTACCGATTTTTAGCCGATTCACGGTGCATCGTTACATCCGTGTTACAAACTGGAAAACAGTATGCTAAATGGTTACATATTTAACAGAAAGGGAGTGCAAAGGTGACACTTTTTAACCAGATAAGTCATATATTAGTCCTTTGAGGCCTTGGCTATTTTCAGTGTAATTTTACTATTAAGCTCTTTGGTCATTGTAAGGGCAATCTATTATGCTAGGCAAAGGATTCCCAAGCTGTGGTACATGTAGGCTACCACCGGTGGTACGCAAGCTCCCACTAGGGGGTTACGGTACACGAGATGAAAACACGGAAAAGTGTTAAAAATTAATTTTCTAAAATCCTAAGCCTATGTTCTCTTTGTTTTTTTGTGTTTCATAATGTTGTTCTCCACACTGTTTTTTAGTGTGAGAGCTCATAGACCGGGGCCTATTGCACAAAACTAGGATAAGGGATTAAGCCGGGATATCTTGGTTATCCTGGCTCAATTTATCCGTGATCCAGTTGCACAAAAGCGGGATAGGGGCATAGGATAGGGGGCAGCAGGATATGTTATGGTATAAGTTACCATGGCGATTTATTCTGTGGAGCTAGCCTGCTCCAGACCAGGCTAAGTTCCAGGATCTATTTAATCTCATCCCTTATCTCAGTCAGCAGTCACCACAAACGGAAACCAATAGTTATTCCACTGCCCACTACACATTCATATATACCTAGACCCACTGTCATTATTTAAACGTTTGTGATCATTAATTAAAGGAACTGTATGTAAGAAATGTATTTCAATTAATCATAAAATGGCCCTGACATGTCACTAGACATTAAGAAATCCTATTCATTTCAAATACTTATATCACTGACAACAGTAGTCCGGCCAGGATATTGTCATTTAAAAAAGCCCTCAACTGATGTTGATGTATATATATATATATATATATATATATATCTATACTGACTTTGCACACATTCACTCCTCAGCACTCTCAAACATTTCCCAACTCTGAACTCACACTATACTGACTTTGCACTCATTCACTCCTCAGCACTCATGACCCCCACACACACACACACCCTACATGACTTTTAGCACTTTTACATCCCTCTCCCTATGCTACAGACCTTTTATTTATTTTCTTATTTCATCACACGTCAAAACACACACACACACACACACATACACACACACACATATCTGACTTTCTCCAACTTTTGCACATCTCCATAGAACTTTTTATTTATTAACACAGCACATTGTCTCATGGGGAAGCTTCTCCAACACAGATATTGCACACTGCCCTCTCCCCACATACACAGCACACTATCCCATCTCCCCTGTGGATCTGCCCAAGGTTTCTTCCTTGGTAAGGGAGTTTTTCCTTGCCCCTGTTGCTCTTGGGTGCTCCTTGTCGTGCTCTTGGGCGCTCCCCGCCCAATCCCAATCCTCCCCCACCTTTCTTATGCAGCCCTTGCCACTTAATCTACTAAACCCCTTCTAATGCACTTTTTACCCCCCCATAAATGCACAAATAGGCTGACACCAGACATAATTTCACTGCATTTCTTACTTCCAGTAACTATATGCATGTGACAATAAACTTCCTTGTATCCTTGTATCCTTGTATGTTGTCATGTTGTGTTTTGGCCTGATGCGCCACACTTCACCTATCAACTAATCATGAAGTCAGTAGTGTTTCGGCATCCGGGTTGCCAGCTCTGCCAGTCAGGGGGGAGGGGATACACCACTCTACAGTAATTTGAAAGTGATTGCAGTACAAGTTTTGGCCACAATCTTACATACGGTTCCTTTAACTCTTACATACTCATCATTCCCGACCTGTCATGCGACAATGTGACGTCACAGGAGTGCCTAACCATTTCGCGCGTGGTGGTCGCGGCACTAGCTGCAATATTCTCCTAAACAGAGGTGTTGCTGTTTGTTGCTGTTGTGAAAAAGGCTATCGCTACCTACATCACACCGTAGAAGAAGCAATGAAGCCGCTAGTTGCCTATGGTTTCACCTGGCTTGATGAATCCGTGTCTGCTCATCCTGGCTTGGTCTTTGTGCAACCAATTAAGCCTGTACGCTCTTGTTTTGGATTCATTGAGCGCAGCTCAGTAACTTATCCCGGATGTCTTAATTCTACTTTTGTGCAATAGGCCCCAGATGCACATTTTGATTTTGTTATTTGTTATCATGTAGGGCAGCTAATTCAACATAATGTCTGGAATGCATCAATAGAATTACTTTTTATGTGTCGGACGGTGGGGGTGCGTGAGCCGAGTCAGGATGTAGGTGGTGGTATGCGAGAAAAAAAGTTTGGGAACCGTTTTTCAAGACATAACTGGGAAAGTATGATGTGATCATACTTGCATATATCTGTTAGCCTTTATGTCAAAGAAAAATATGTTGTGTCTCATGATTGTTGGATTCAGGTCACCTGAAGCATGATGGTAGAAATATCTATTCAAAAGCACAGTTGATCTGTGTGTGCCATGATAAACTTTTGATTCTTTGATGGAAATTTAAACCAAGTTCATTATTTTGGGCTGCTAGAATTTCAGCCCAAAGTTGGATACAATGTAGAAATTTGCTGAAATTACTCGTAGTTGGGGGCCTTAAGCACATAAATAGGTCATTTCGCGCAAATTCATCTAAAAGTGCCAAATTTGGCACAGATGTAGCTCAGGACATACATGATTTAGCTAGGGCGCCGGAGCCAGCAACCCTTGGGGCCAAGATGGCGACCAAATCCAATATGGCCGCTGCCCAAAAAGGGTTCAGGCTAACTTTTGAACCACATGAGCTACAAATACAAACTTGATGTCTTTTTCAGCTTAATTGATCATGGGAAACACATAGGAATGTTTATATTTATGACCCAGTATATCTGGACCCCTTAATCCTCCAATTCCAATATGGCCGCTGTCCAAAAAAGCAGTTTTGACTGTAGTTGGGCAGCCGATGCCTACTGGTTAGCACTTCAGACTTGTAACCGGAGGGTTGCCGGTTCGAACCCCGACCAGTAGGCCACGGCTGAAGTGCCCTTGAGCAAGGCACCTAACCCCTCACTGCTCCCCGAGCGCCGCTGTTGTTGCAGGCAGCTCACTGCGCCGGGATTAGTGTGTGCTTCACCTCACTGTGTGTTCACTGTGTTTCACTAATTCACGGATTGGGATAAATGCAGAGACCAAATTTCCCTCACGGGATCAAAAGAGTATTTATACTTAGTATATACACATTTTTTCACCAATTTCTCTACAAGCACCAAATTTGGCACAGATGCAGCTGAGGGCATACTGAAATGATTTAGCCAGGGCGCAAAAACTATTTTACTTTCCAGAAACAAGAACCTGAAAATGTCCAGCATTGATTTGGCCAATAATGAGCAAATATTGAGAATACTAGTTGACTGTATGAACTGTGGTGGAGCAGCTGTTTAGTGCTACTCCATGCTTATGAGCAAGATGGACAGCAATGGTGAAAGATGAAGATGACCAACAACAGTGTTTAGCCAACTACTTCCTTTCCTACCAACTTCCTTCCTAACCAGGTGTATTTTTTTCTACAAGTGTTTTGTTCTTATGACTACAATTGTGAGAGAGACCATGAGAATGAGAATTCATGAGAGACCATGAGAATTCACTGTTGTTTTTGTCATATGCCATTGCTATTTTTTTTGTTATGCTAAGCAAACCTTTAAGAATTTTGGACAAGTTGACTATATTATTCTTTTAACAATTTGACATAATAGTGCACTAATCCCAAAGCCCTGAATGATTTTAGACCTGTAACCCTCACTTGAAGCAAGTGATTCAGGTACAGGTGTAGGGGTCACTAGACCCCATGCAGTTTGCATATAGAGCAGGTGTGGAGGATGCCACTCTGACGTTGTTGAACAGCATGTACCACCACCTTGAGAGCCCCGTGCTAGACTTCTTTTCATTGATTTTTCTTCTGCTTTCAATATCCAATCCAATCCAATCCACTTTATTTATATAGCACAGTTTAAACAAACACAAGGTTCCCAAAGTGCTGTACAGCAAGATAAGAAACACACAAGACACCACAGAAGCACAATAATAGGATAAAGTATTAAAATTAAAAGAGATAAAAACTAACTAAAATAAATGTAAAAAAATAAAAGTAAAAAGACATAAAAACTAAAATAAACATAAAAAATAGATAAAAACTAAAATAAAAGTAAAAAGAGATTAAAAACCAACTAAAATCCAATAAATAAAATAAAATCAAATAAATTAAATATACTGCCCACATAACACATCTACATACCATCAACACACTACCTGGGGTTAAAAGCCAGAGAAAAGAGGTGAGTTTTAAGATGAGACTTAAAAAGAGACAGTGAAGGGGCCTGTCTGATGTGAAGGGGCAGATTGTTCCATAGTTTCGGAGCTGCAACGGTAAAAGCTCGTTCCCCTCTAGATTTTAGCTTGGCTCTGGGCTCTGTCTGGAGCAGCTGGTCAGCTGACCTGAGAGAGCGGCTGGGAGTGTATGGGTGGAGCAGCTCAGAAAGGTAAGGTGGGGCAAGGCCATGCAAGGCTTTAAAAACAAATAAGAGTTTTAAAATGAATTCTAAAATGGACAGGCAACCAGTGGAGTGAAGCTAAAATAGGTGAGATGTGCTCATACTTTCGTATGCTAGTTAAAAGACGGGCAGCAGCATTTTGTACCAGTTGCAGACGAGCAACGGAGGACCCGCTAACCCCCATAGAAAGTGCATTGCAGTAATCCAGCCGGGTCACAAAGGCATAGATTACTGTTTCAAAGTGCTGTTTTTGAAGGACTGGTTTAATTTTTGCCAGCTGTCTCAACTGGAAAAAGCTATACAGCCTCATCTGCTTGCTGAGATTTTAAACTTTCCTTAATTTTAACATTATTGGCTGGATTTAAAATTTTATGACACACAGGTCACAGTGTGTCAATGGCGTTCTCTCAGAAAAGTCAAGTCAAGTCATTTATTTATATAGCACATTTAAAAACAACAGGGGTTGAGCCAAAGTGCTGAACAAAGAAAAGGTTAATAAGTCATAACAATAAGACTATACATCTACACAAAGGCCATACATCTACACAAACTAAGTGTGATTATTCGTATCAAGACAGCATTAGTAGCAGCGACAAGAAAATAGATAAGATAAATAAAAATAAATAAGAAAATTAAAACAAGACCAAAAACATCATACTGTATTAAAAGCAAGTGAGAAAAAATATGTCTTGAGATTGGATTTGAAGGAGGTAGGGGAGGATTTGATATGTGGAGGAAGGGTATTCCAGAGCTTTGGAGTAGCTACAGAAAAAGCTTAGTCGCCACGGGTTTTAAGGCGTGTACGTGGGACAGCAAGCAGTAGTTGGTCTTGTGACCTGAGTGACCTGGTAGTAGAGTGTGGAGTGTAAAATTTTAAACTTAATCCTGAATTTGACCGGAAGCTAGTGTAGCTGAGCTAAAATTGGTGTTATGTGATCACTCTTTTGGTGTTGATGAGGAGCCTAGCAGCAGTGTTTTGTATCAGCTGGAGTTTATTTAGATTTGATTGTGACATGCCAATGTACAGAGAATTGCAGTAGTCTAAGACCCCGTTTACACGAGCATGTGTATTTTTATAAACGAAGACATTTCCCTACGTTTGAGCCTTTCATTTAGACGCAAACGGAGAATTCGCCCCGTAAAACGGTTATCCAAAAAAAATCCGGCCAAAGTGATTTTTTTGGAAAACTTAGTTTACGCGTTTGGTTGTAAACTGTGGTAAACAGAGTTTTGGGCAGCCAACGTCACAGTATGCGACAAAAGTACACCAAATGTGCGACCAATGTTTACATTAACATGTTCTCACGTGCGACTTCACATTTTGGGGCTGAGGTGATCATGGATGCGCTCAGAATAGCCATCGCGTTTATGTTGGTGCAGACCCTTTTTGTCTGTTTGCATTTGCAAATTCAGCTCCTCTTTTATGTGGAGGAGCACAGAAGAATTCTGATTGGTTAATGTGAGCTTGAGCTTATCATTAGACTGCCACTGTGGTTTGGCGTGCTCATGACAGCATGTATGAAAACGGTCTCGTGTAAATGTAGTTTTATTTGCAAACGTAGATGGCCAGATATTCGTTTAGGAAAATACCCTGCTTCATGTAAACGTAGTCTAAGCGGGAGGAGATGAAGGCATGGACAACGGTTTCAAGATCAGTTGCGGACAGAATGGGTTTCAGCTTGGCTATAGTTCTTAATTGGTAGAAACTGCCTTTGACTACACTGCTGACTTGTTTGTTAATATTCAAGGACCCATCTAACTGAACGCCCAGGTTTTTGACTAGGCTATGCAGGTTATGGCCTCCTTACACCAAACAACTCTGACAACATTTGGGAAAGATTCTTGTAAGATTAAAGTCTTTTGAGTACATTTTGAATGGGGGGCATTAGTTAAAAGACTATCTTTCAAGAATCTTTCCCAAATCTTGTCAAAGTTGTTTGGTGTAAGGTGGCCATTAGGTGAGAGAGGACCAAGTGCATTGCTTAGGTTGGCGACAGAGGAGGGGGAGCCAAAGAGAATTATTTCTGTTTTGCTTTCATTTAATTGCAAAAAGTTGCATGCCATCCAGGATTTTATGTCCTCAAGACAGCTAAACAGTTTGTTGAGGGTGGAAGTGCAATTTGGACTGAAAGGCAGATAGAGCTGTGTGTCATCAGCATAGCAGCAAAGCTCTATTCTTCCACTGGTTCTCCCCTGGGGTGTGTGCTTTCACCTCTCTTGTACATTCTATATACTAACAGCTGCAGAAGTCAGTTTGAAAATCATCAAGTTTGCTGATGACTGTCATAACTAGTTTGCTTAAGGGAGGGGAATTAGATCATGGCCCAGTGGTGAATGACTTTGTCTCTTGGTGTAAGAAGTCCTATCTAGAACAAAACCAAGGACATAGTAATTGATTTTAGAAAGTCTGCACCTTTGGATTGGCGGTGGAACTAGTGGCTTATTTGACCGTCATGTCCTTAGGAAGGCTCTGACCATCCCCTCTATAGAGAGTTTGTGCTTCTACCTTCAGGTAGAAGGTGTAGAGTTCCCACCCATAGGACTAAACGTTACCAACTCTCCTTTGTATGTACTGCCATTAACATGCTGAATTTGCTCAAACTATGTCACCTTTTCAATATTCTGCCTCTTTGTACTCTGGACTTTTGGACTGTTGCTCATCCTGGCCTCTCCATGTAGTAATATTGCACTGTGTTTTATTTAATGTACTGGTCCTTGTCTATCTGTGTTGTACCGTCTCCATTGCTATTTATTATCTTGTGTCTTGTGTCGTTGGTTGTGTCTTGTGTTTCTTGATACCTGGCTGCAACTTAATTTCCCCCTGTGGGATAATACATTTGATTTGACTTGACTTGACTTGATAATATAAATATTGCCTTGCAATAATAATTGTGTCTTATTCTTTCTTATATGATTACACTTTGGAATATATATGTAAAAAAAGTGACAGCATTTCACTTTTATTAATCAGTCTTGAAAATAATACAGGTAACAGACTTACACAAGCATACATATAAATATGTGAATGGACTTCCTGTGGTCAATAAACATAAAATCGACACATCCTCATTTGTAGCACATTTGGTTAAAAATGTGTAGCCAAAACCTTTTTTCGGACAGCGGCCATATTGAATTTAGGGAACTTGGGGGGTCCTGATATACCCAATCATAAATGTAAATATTCCCATGGTCAAAAAAAGGGAAAATAGACATCTCATTTGGCTCAAAAGCTATAGCCGAATCACTTTCAGGCGACGGCCATATTGGATTTGACCGCCATCTTGGTCTCAGGGACCATTGGCTCGGGCGCTCTGGCTAAATCATTTCAGTATGCCCTCAACTGCATCCGTGCCAAATATGGTTCTTGTAGATGCACAAACAATGGGGTTTAAGGCCCCATACTACAGCCAAAACTGCTTTTTTGGACAGCAGCCATATTGGAATTGGAGGAATAAGGGTCATAATATTAACGTTTCCCATGATCAATTAAGCTGATTTTATTTGTGACTCATGTGGTTCAAAAGTTATAGCCTGAACCATTTTTGGGCAGCAGACATATTGGATTTGGTCGCCGTCTTGTCCCCAAGGGTCGCTGGCTCCGGCGCCCTAGCTAAATCATGTATGACCTGAGCTACATCTGTGCCAAATTTGGCGCTTTTAGATGAATTTGCGCGAAAATGTGCTTAAGGCCCCCAACTATCGGGAACGGCCTACTGTGGACTAGAGGAACGCTTCATATCCTTGTGTCCGGTAAGGGCTGATTCAGTCTGGCTGCGTGGCATGATCGTGTCAACTGCGTGGCGTGTCAGTTTTTATTTTGGCTCCCAGGTTAACAGGTTAGAGCTTGCACACTACCTGCGTGACATGCACGTCTCAGGCGCGGCTCAAGCTGCGCCGAAAACGTGTGCATCCTAGAAATAAGGTCGACGGCTATTTTTCAAGCGAGACGCAAGCATGTTGGAAGCGTTTCCATTCAAAAGAGACAGTGAAGAGATGTTTTAATAGGCAGAGGGGCCGCCGCAGCACCGGACACGTTTCTGGTAAGCAAAGACATAGAAAATGCCAGGCAGCCGCCACACAACTGACACGCCACGTTCACGCAACACAGCCAGCCTGAATCAGCCCTAAGGTCTGCTGTTTATCCCTATATGGTTTGCCATGTGTTGAGTAAAGCATTCGTAAGATATACCACTGAGAGTAATGGGTGGACGAAGCACTGTGTGCAGAATGGACATTTCATGTACAGTTAAGAACACAATTAATCATACCCCTGCCAAATATTGATTTAATGCTGATTTTCTCTTTATCAATATGTTTGTTCTGACTGAAAATGACACCGTCACATCCCAAAAGTTTGTAAAACAATGTGGGAGAAACATGGAATTCAAAAAACAAAACGATTTCATCTTTTTTTTAAATTTGTATGAAAAATGGCAAGTCAAAAATTATTCATTCCCTTTTTAAATAATCAATGGAAACATCTTTATTTGCATTCACAAATCTCAAAATGGTTCTTATAATATCTACCAAGCCTCTCCATGTCTCCACAATGATTCTAGACCAGTTTTAAAAGTATTATTTTGGGATGTTTTTCAACCAGGGGGACCTGGTGACCTTTCAAAGTAAACGGTAACACTAAAGCAAGAGGCTACACTGAGATTCTGGAGGAAAAGATCAGGCAGTGTGCCAAGAGACCTGCCCCAATAGGCATCATTGGACCATTAAACCATACAATGATCCAAAACATACAGCCAAACAAGGCAAGAAATGGTTAACAGAGAACAATGTCAACATTTTAGAGTGGCCCAGCCAGAGTCCAGACTTCAATCAGTCAAAAAGCTTAGCACAAGGCCAAAGTGATGGCAAATAATCGTTCCTGCCTCAAAACCCAGATTGCTGCTAAAAAGGTGCGGTCCACAATCATTGTGGAGACATGGAGAGGCTTGGTAAGTATTATAAGAACCATTTCAAAAGCTTTGATGGCAAATAAAGATGTTTACATTAATTAGTGCATCGATTAGTGCAGTGTGATTTTCAGTCAGAACAAACATATTGGTCAAGAAAAAATCAACATTACATCAATATTTGCCAGGGGTATGAATAATTTTGTTCTTAACTGAATGTCCAACGTTACTTTTTTGCGCGAACCGTTTATCACAGTATAGGCACGCCTGCAGCTGTACGGCAGTAGCCTACGCACTGTGTGTACCATAAGGCTACTCAACAACGAGAGAGAATTTTCCCTGTATGTGTATATTCACACCAAATTGGCCCATCATAACTTCCCAACTCTGCACAGTATCCCATTGACTGCATGACAGTAGGCTATTTACAATTTCTGTAAAGTAACGCTTGTAAACACATTTTCAAAATCAACTTAATGCAGAACTATATGCACCTGCACACCTTTTGTTTGAGTAGGAGAGAGAGGGCTGCTGCAGACTAGATTGCCTGTGTGGCGTGAGCGTGTCAGCTGTGTGGCGTGAGCGTGTCAGCTGTGTGGCGTGAGCGTGTCAGCTGTGTGGCATGTCTGTTTTTATTTCGGCTCCCATGTTAACAGGTTAGAGTTTGCACACCGCCAAAAAAGGCCTAACGACGTCCCTGTACCTTTCCCAATCTGTGAATGATGTCATAACTTGCCTTTCTTTCACACTTTAAACACATTAAAGGGACAGTCAGCAATTGCAAGCAATTTCAACCCCATAACATGTTTTGTCACATTCAGCAATGGCCGCTAGCTACCTATTAGTAGGCTACACTGTAAAAAAAAAAAAAAAAAAAGTCTCTGTAGGCAGCCCAAGTTCCAAAATCTGGAAGCAAACAAAGTGGGGGCAGCCTGTGTGGAGTTTCTCTGGGAATACTGAAGGTAGGGGTGAGTTACCTCTCTGGCATCTTTAATTTGGTCCTTGGTTGAAATAGAATGCACTTTGTTTAATATGCACTAATAGATTTAAATCTAAATATAAAAACAAGCAAACAAGACTTCCTGTGCAATGGGACAAAATATGCACGTAGGCCTATATGAATGAACATCCGGCTTTTATAGACTATAATAATGTGTGTGCCATTCATCATAATCAGTTACCATAAGTCGGTGTGCCTTGGCCTTCTGCTTTGACCTTTGGTGTGCCTTAGCCCCAAAAAGGTTGCGAACGTCTGCGCTAGTGTTATAGTTTTGCACAAATTGCATGCATTTGTGGGACCCACATACCTTCCCCAGCGTAAACTCCAGTTCCTTCACCTGATAGGCCGGGTTCACTGACACCTGTGGGGAAGAGTTTGATTTATGGCCCTGATTTGTTTTAGGTAAAAACAGGGGAGGGTGTTAAATTCCTTGTGCCAGTTGGGAACTTCTCACAGCAGCACATAGGTTGTTGTTGGATATAACTATGTACTGTAATATGATACACCACTGTGCACCACAACACTATTTTCGCAGGGTTAGGGTTACCAACATGTTAAAACCGTTTTTAACTAGTGTGTTGTTTTTATTTGCGAGTTGCTTTGGACAAAAGTGTCTGCTAAATCATACAGGCTAACCATAACCACAACCATAACAAAAACAAAGCCTTCATAGACATTTCTATGAAGGTGTGAAGTGAGCACCTTCTTTGGTCTGTGTTTCACTGTTTCAAGTCCACAACACCCATCCCTGTCACGGTCGGGTCTAGGACCTGGGCCGTCGGAGTGGCAAACTGACTTTAACCCACTAGGCCACTGAAACTAATGACTCAAGTGCAGAGCAGACAAAGTAAGATTAACTGAGTTTATTTCAGGTTTTAGACACAAAAGCTCAGAAGATCCGAAAAAGTCAAAAACCGTCCAAAAAGTTAAATCCAAAAACATCAAGCCAAGGCGTCCAAGAGCCAAGCCAGTGTTCAGATAACAGGGTTCAGTCCGAGGGAAGAAAGGCAAACAAATCCAAAAGAGATACCTTAAACAGTCCGGGTCAACACAGAGGTAAAGAATCCACAGGGCAAAAACTTCCACAAATTTCCACAAAGGCTTAGAGCTTGAGACACACAGGGTTTCAAGACTTCAAGACACAATCAAAGAGCAGGGTTTAAATACACTGACACAATGAGGAAATGAGACGTGACCAGAGACAATGAGGAACAGGTTAATTGGATAACAAGAGGATTGGGTAACAAATGACTAGCTAGGGACAGAACTCTTGTTTTTGGCGACATCTAGTGGCTAAAATAGTAGTGCTAGTGGCTAGTAATCCCAGACTAACACCCCCTCCATACTCATGATGTGTAAGGACACGCAAGATGTGTTAAGACACATACCAGTACAGGATATACTGTATTAAGACACATATCACAGAAAATGACACCACATACATCAAGATACGTCACTTTCCCATAACAACCTCATTTAAATGCCAGTCTATTGCTATTCTACTGAGACCTATTTGCTGCCTATTTACTATCTTCAGCCATACTTAATCTCCCAAACTAACACACATTACAACCACATTAAAACATCCTATTCTCTTTGACCTGATACACATTTGTATTTATGTAATCAGGCCACACCTTACACCTACACCTCTTCCTACAGCCGTGGCCCACTGGTTAGCACTCTGGACTTGTAACCGGAGGGTTGCCGGTTCAAGCCCTGACCAGTGGGCCGTGGCTGAAGTGCCCTTGAGCAAGGCACCGAGCGCCGCCGTTGTAGCAGGCAGCTCACTGCGCTGGGATTAGTGTGTGCTTCACCTCACTGTGTGTTCACTGTGTGCTGTTTGTGTTAACTGTTTGTATTTCCCTCACAGGATCAAAAAAGTATATATACTTATACTTACAGAGTGAATTCATATGATATAGTACTATATGTTGTTACAATATATGGTTCAGGTAAGGGATAGGTTCGTAAGACATAATAACTTGTAATAACCACTAGAGTATTAACATACTCAAGTATGCTCTAATCAAGACACTTGGTATAAAATGGGACTTCTAAGTGAAAAGGAGTATTGCATTGTGACGCTCACCATGATGATTCCAGCTTTGGCGGTGGCATATTGGTACAGGATCCACTCATAGGTGTTGGGTCCCCAAATACCCAACCTATCTCCCTTCTTCAGGCCCAGTGCCAGGAGTCCTGCAGCTGCCTGATCCACCTGCAACCGGGACAACACATTAGCACATGTACTGCACTAATGCTGAGGTTACACATCTAGCTCTTAACCAACACTGTATGCCTTTCAACTGACTGTACTGTGCATACCTACAGTAGTGTTCTTAGTTATCTTAATGCACATGAGATAAAGTGAATTAACAACCTGATTGTAACTCGAAAATGGTGGGATTTTTGATCAGGCGTGAGATTTTTGGAGCAGGGTTTGCTTCAGAAGTCATGTACTAATATAAAAACAGATCAGAAAGTGTTCTGAGATATTACAGAATTAATGTCAGATAGCATACAAATAGTCTAAGTAGCTGCCCATCATTTTTGTGCTTTTTCAACACTGTTTTTCACCAACTGCTATCTTTTGGGGACTCTTGATTCAGATAAATATTTAACCAATGGTATGGCTGTGGGGGCAAAGTCAGTGAGGATAGGAGCAGGCTTCACTCAATTTGTCTACTTTTAAACTTTAAGAGTGTTGGCCTGGATAGTTATACATAAAGGAAAGTAGGAGAGAGGCCGCACTATGCATATATACTCTTTTATTTGCAAATGAAAGAGTATATAGGCGTAGTGCGACCTCTCTCCTACTTTCCTTTGTGGGGGCAAAGTCCAATGCAGATTGAGATTGTGCCCTTTTGTCTAATTTGGGCCAGGGTGGGTAATCGTTGGGTCCTATGTTTAGTTTATGAGGAATATTGATTGGCTACTGAGCCCCAGATGACAGGCAAGAGAAGCTTGAACTCACATCTTGCTGAAACTGACTGAAGGTTTTCCGAATACCTGACTTTGGGAAAACTACAGCCTCACGTTCCGGCCATTTCTCCGCAGCATTCTGCAAGCTCTGCCCAACCGTGAGGGGCAGGAGGGGTAGAGAGGATGTGCCGTGGACATAGCTGCTTTTAACTGACGGGATACCAGGAGAACTGTCCACATGGAGTGACCTTAGAGGGGGAGAGACAGAGAGAGAGAGATAGGTTAGGTTGAGGCAATGTTATGAAAGAGTGGAAATTGTGTGGACTTAAAGTTATTTGAGATGTGCCTCTGTCCATCTAAACTCTCAGTGGGAATATTTAAGTCCTGTGTGTGATCCATGAGAATCGTCAGCAACTGAATAAATTCTGCACTTCAACAGTTCCCTTGCTGCCATAGAAAATATGACTGATTTTACAACAGAAACCCAAGCTATTTAGTTAACATCATAAACACATGGAAATGGCCAAAGGAAATCAGCCAGTGGTTCCATCTGATCCTATCTAAGCAAGCCGAAATGGATCAAATGGCCAACAGAGACGCACATTGGCACAATGGCAACCCTGCTGCTCTGCTGCACTCCATCAACTTAAGACACTGGAGAGTAGTTTAGGCTACTTCTCAATGACCAATTACATACATTGTTTGGTTTTATTGTGATTCAGTCAACAGCAATGCAATACATACTCATTTTTAAACGAAGTGAGATCAGTTTCGAAAAAGTTCGTTTTAAAATATACTTACAGTATGGCGTAAAAACACGGGCTATGCAAAACATTTTCCACAACTAAACAATCAACTTCTCCTGGTGTTCTTACCTGCAACAGTATGCGCTAAGATTTTTCCAGACCTTTCGCGCTGTGCAAGAATGTGCGTATCGAGAGTATGGAAAAGAAGACGGTAGTAATTTTGTTACAATCATTTTTGCTTCGCTACCGGTGTCAGACTTGTGTCAAATTTACAAGTTTGGACAGAAACCTGCACAAACCAGTTCGTGTCTGTTCCCGTCACTGATTAGCCTACCTAAGACATTTGCAGATCTTTGGACTCATATCTCATTCGGGACTACAAATGAACAAGCTTTAGATATTATATTAATTAAAAGTAGGCTATATGCAAAATTAGCTTCTTTGAATTAATTTAAATGCTAAAATTACAAATTCGTAATGCAAAGCCACAAGATGTCGCCGGGGCTACACAGTAGGCTTATGCAAAATAAGGCTTATGCAAAATTAGCTTCTTTGAATCCATTTAAATGCTAAAATTACAAATTCGTTGTAATGCAAAGCCACAAGGTGTCGCCGGGGCTACACAACAGGTGCTACAGAAAACCTCATCCTCTTGTCATCTGGAATTCAACTTCTATCGTTTCCCAACCTTGGGGTCGGGTCGCCTGAAATTCAAATGGGGTCTGCTGACATACTGGGTATCTCACAATTGACTAGTGCATTAGCCTACATAAAAATATACATAACTTAAATTAAAAAATCGAAATCCCGTGATATCCAAGTTAAGTAACGGATCCTTCATTACAATCTAGCTAAGTAAAAATAAACTTAAGCTTAGACATGAGATGTTTGACGGAATTATGCTTGATCAATGTTCAAAACGAAATAGCAAAATCACCAGGCGCGCAAGGACACTTTGGGAAAATCAATTGCTCTCGTCTGGATGTTGCAACAGAGATGAGTTTCACTCTCTCGCAAGTCGCAACATTTGAATAATTGGGGTCCCCAACGTTTTGAGACATCAAAATAGGGTCACCTGCCAAAAATGAAAGCTATAGGTTTCAGCATTCCCATTTTCTGTCTGCATTGCAACCGAGCATTTTGGGAAGAAAGGTCATTGATCACTACACCAGGTCATGTTGATATTTTTTATTTTTAAAATAAGTCTATCAAATACTTGCTATTCCAAATCCCATAGAAACCATAAATCACATACATTTCATCTGTACGTTTATCTGATAAAATCTAAAAAAAAATAAGGCAATAACACTCAGGTAGACAATAGAAAATATTTGGTGTCCCTCAGCAACATTCCAGTTCAAGTCCTTCAAAAGGAGAACTTGTTTAAATTTTCTCAAAATATAAAATCTTTGTGCCCAGAAACATCATTGTAAACATGTTAGAGCATCATGCTCATGGTGCACTCTATTCATACAAACTGAAACTGGCCAGTGATTTTGATTTATATGATTATGTATACTTTGATTCATTAAAATATTTTTTAGCTGTAACAATGGCAGTTGAAATCTAATAAAAATGATATTTATAATTTAGGGTTTTCAATAACAAAAGCTCAATAAATCACAGGCCTGAGTGCATTCCACATTTGTTATTTACCACAAATGTAAAAACACACCAAGAAGCCATTTCTTGATCAATTCTATTACAGTGTAATAAAGTTATAGTAGTCTAGTAATCTAGTTGAAAATGCATTTTCACATTGTACAGCATTTAACATTTCAACAGTCTGTGAAACTAAGACTAAGTGAGCCCCCTTCTGCATCTCTCAAGACAAAACACCATGAAAAACCGTGGAGACATAGAGGAAGCAACGATGACAGACTGGACAGGGAAAACAAAGTGGAACATGAACAGGTCATTTTCAGTCAGTTGTTCTATGTGTGTTTCTGCTCTGGAGTCATAAAATGTGATGCGATCTAGGAAAACCCACCACATGGTGCACTCAAAAATCCTTGATTTTTGCTCCCTTTTTACCCTCTCTGGTGAAATTTCACCAAGTTAAGATTCTGATACCATCCTAGCAACATTCTGGACACTGTCTCCTAACAAAATCCAGGATACCATCCTCCTAAAATCTTGGATGTTGCTAGGATGGTATCAGAATCATAAGTTGGTAAAACTGCACCATGTGGTGTGTTTTCCTAGATCGCATCACAAATAAAAAAGCAAAAAATAAAACATAATGCAACAGGAGACATTCTGTTAAATAGATGCAGTATACGGCCATTCACACTGTTTAAACATCTGAGACGTTCACATCAGCGGGCTTCTCATCCTGTTCTGTCTGTAAGGGCACTTGGCTGTAGGCCACATCGGAGGTGGAGAGGGAGATGACAGGTCTCAGCGGGTGTTCCTGGGCGGGCGGGGTGCAGCTCCGGGCTTCCCGGTTCCGCTGCCGGTCCAGGTAGTAGAAGGAGCCCATGAGGAACAGGCCAGCTGAGGCCACGTTCACACTGCAGGCGTAGAAGACGTACGTGTAATGGCCAGTCCTGTCCATCAGCAGACCTGCAGGAAAAGCGAAAGGTCAGACTCAAATGTACTGTATTTCTATGAGCTACAGCCAGTATGAGCGGATCCTGTATAATGCTGGGACAACACACTGACATTGACTGCTCAGAGGATCCAAAACAAAGTTATACTAAACTAAGCCATTAAGTTGTTATAACAATCTCAATGCAGCTGTTGTCTAAACATTTTAGCATTTAGGAGTTGCTCGGGCCGGCACGGGTCAGACGGCAGGGTTGCCTGTGACAACGCAAAGGGCTCCTGCCTGGCTTGACATTTGTGTTTCCATGGAGCTGGTAACCAGAGAGGGTCTCCCAAGCGATAGCTGAAGTGGCTCCAGTCCGCGACCTCGCCGCGTGGGAGTCAGCTGGTGGCCACCAGAGCTGTGTCTGAGGAACAGGATCCAACCGCTTCCTGTGAGTGCACTCCACCCAGCCCCCCTCTGCCAATACCTAGACTGCTTTACCAGTACCCACCGACTCCCACACATGTGCACCCCCCCCCGAACTGATGACGAGGGTCCTCCATGGCCAGCACATTCCATTTCCTTGTGACTCCCTCACACATTCACATAACACAAACAGAGCTTTGAAGGCTCTCGGGGGGTTCTCCCTGAAGGCTCTCGCTCTTATGGACAGATCCACCATTTCCAAACAACTTTGCTGAATTTCCCCCAGAGGTGTAAAATGTCTACCTCACAGAGCAAAGAATAAAGAGCACACACACACACACACACACACACACACACACACACACTCAGATGGTTCAATCCACTGGCGAGTCAATGATCTGATTAAAATGTGATGCAGTATGCAAAGGCTCATTCAGGACTCTTTTAAAGGCATTTCTTTAAATCTAGAGGTTCCATCTGTAAGCCATTCAAGTTGTAAAATTTCACAAAATGGTCTATTAAATCTTCCTAACTCTTGAATGTAGTATTGCTACTGTGAGCTATACTTATTTAGTACATTCTAATGTAGTATTGCTACTGTGAGCTATACTTATTTAGTACATTCTAATGTAGTATTGCTACAGTGAGCTATACTTATTTAGTACATTCTAATGTAGTAGGATAGAAAATGTTTTATTATTCCCTTTCTGCCCCTTTCCCTGGGGACATGACAAATGAGTTTTCTCAATTAATCCCATGATAATAATGATAATGAAAATGATAATAATAATAATAATAACAATGATAATAATAATAATAATAATAATAATAATAATAATAATAATGTATTATGTAGTAGTAGTAGTAGTAGTAGTAGTAGTAATAGCATTGTTTCTAGACCTGCGAGTGGTGGGCCCATCAGCACAGTGATGCTCTCCATACAGCAGATGAGGCCCAGGGCCGAGTGGAAGCGCCGGATGTCCACGGTGTCCATCAGCACGGTCACCAGCAGCGAGCCGATGAAGCTCATGGAGAGGCCGAACAGCACCACGAACGTCAGCAGCACGGGGAAGGTGGGCACCATGGCGCACACAATGTTACTCAGGCCGTTCACCAAGATGGCCATCCCGAACATGTACACAAAGTAGGGGCTCCCGCGGAAACGTGGCAGCCCAAAGACCAGCGCCACCACTGGCCGCACGAAGAGGTTGACCAGACCCAGGATGGACATGAGCAGGGCGGCACGGTCCTGGGTGATGCCGTGTGAAGTGGCGTAGGGCACCAGGTAGACCAGCGGCACGGTGAAGCCCAGCATCATCCAGGCCACGCTCAGAGTGAACGCCCGGTAGCGAGGATGGCTCCGCAGGAGGTCGAAGCCCATGTGTCTGTGCAGGAAAGCCATGAGGCCGGACAGTGTGGCCCGCAGGCGCACCTTCAGTCCCTCCGGCTTCCCCTGCCGCGGACAGCCGTTGGCGCGGTCCTCCTGCCCCCGGCCGCTGCGCTGGGAGCTGGGCCGCAGGGGTCGGAGCACTGCCCCGCACACGCAGCAGTTCAGCAGGATCCCGCCGAAGATCAGGAAGCTGCCGCGCCAGCCGTAGTAGCCCCGCAGGAAGTTGGCCAGGAGTGGCAAGACACAGAGGCCCAGGGCCGTGCCCGTGGACGACAGAGCATTGGCGAACGCGCGCCGCCGCACAAAGTAGTGCCCTATCATCGTTATGGCCGGCTGAAAGGAAAAACAGAATCCCAAACCTACAAAAGAAAAGCGCATCATCCTTAAGCACTTTTTTCCCATTTTACCTTTAGAGGAAACCTTTGGTGACCCCCTTGAAAGAATATAACTGTGTTTAACTGTGTATAATTGTGTAATATAATATTATAATATAATGTAATGTATAATATAATTGTATGTAAGCCCACCTGTGAGGATGCCGGCTGTTAGGTACAGTTCTGTGATGGACTGAGCGAAGGAACTGGTCGCCATGCCCAGGCCGCTAAGGATCCCCCCGAGCATGACCACCGGGCGACACCCATACAACTCGACCAGGACACTGCACAGCGGGCCTACAAAAGCAGCAGAGGACGGATGCAGTCATCAACATGCAAATACAGACAAACAGATACAAATGGGCCAACACAGACCCACGACAATCAGACAAAGCACTCGGGGACATTGTTTTGAATCACTGATGAACAGATTTCAAAGGCATGCAAATCGTAATACCATTTTCTTCCAACACATGGGGAAAGGCACAATGATCATGATTAAAATACAAAGCTGTATTCTCAAACACAAAGTGAAAATTTCCCGCCAGAAGTGCCAGCCAGGCAGGCCATAATGTTACGGTGAACACTGGACACACAATAATGATGGGATTAATTGAAATTCCTGTGACAAAATTTCCACAGCTCGCAGCCAGGACAAAAAGAAAGTTGAAATGATCAAGCTAATGCTTTTAAATTACACTAATTTTAGAAGCGATTTTACAAGTCTTTGATGTAACAGTAATAATCCAGTTATTCACTCTGTTCAGGCAGTGCACAGTGCTGTACTGAGCACTAGACAGGCAATAACGACGGAATTAATTGAAATTCCTGTGACAAATATCCACTGCTCACGGCCAGACAAAATGAATGTCGAAATGAGTCAAGTTAATGCTTTTAAATTACACATATTCTAGGAGAGTTTTTACAAGTCTTTGATGCAACAATAATAATCCAGTTATTTCATTTCGGTCTTTGGGGCGATTAGGCTCTGCACATGACTGTCATGTGGAAGTTCCGTCTGTGTAGAACTCTGTAGAGCCACAGGTTTCAGAGTTCAGAGACAAACCAAATAGACAGAAACAGAGGAAAAAATAAAACATTTAATTCATAAACCACAGCTTGTATTTACCCTATATTGACTAAATCTCTAAAATCTATACTGGCCCAGTTTGAGGGCCCAGTCCAAAGAGATGTCCCCTGAATCTTTCAGAGTTGCTAACGACTCCCGACTAAGCATGTGTATGGTGACTCAGCAAGGGAACATCCTCTGCTGAGCTCATCATTACAGGCAGAACACACCAATGAGCAGCATGAATTTGGTTTGGAGTGTCCTTTCAAACAACAGTAAATGGACTGATACAGAGTCCTTAAACACTGACATACAAGAGCGTCTTTATCTTATCTCTAATTCCCTGCAGCCCGTCATTGAGAGCCCAGCAGCAAGAGAGACATGAATTATCTCTTTTCCTGGTAAAATGAAAGACACAGAGCATGGTGACTGGTGAGAACTGAGGTGTGGAGGCTACACTGGCCTCGTAACTGAAGCGTTCCGTTTGCGGAGCTTCTGCTGCAGCAATAAGCTTCCACTATAATCTATGGAATTGGCTACATCAGATAAGACAGTGGCACATACGTTAAAAAAAAATTAGACCAGTCTTCTAAAACTATTTTTACAATGGAGCACCTCAGTTGCGGACCAGGTGTAGCCCGGGCTTGAGGTAGGAAACTCTACCTCCTCCATGCAGCACAGCGGTCATGATGGCAGGGACCCAGGAGGTCTCGGTGTTGGTGGTGTTGAACTCAGTCTGCAGGTCTGTGTAGAAGATGCCAATGCAGGAAGGGAAAGCCAGGGTGAGTGCCAGCACCATGATGGTGGAGGCCAACACCACCCACCCCCAGCCTCCGTCAGGCGCCTCCGGTCCACTCTGCAGCTGCATCTCCTCCCGCTGCCCCTCGGGCTCCTCGCTATCACAGGGAGCGCTGGGCTGCCCTGATGCTGCCCCTTCCTGCCCATCCCTTTCCTCTGAGTCAGAGTCCCTCTCCGTGTCCAGCACGTCCAGCGAGTCCACAGACCGCAGGGAGGACGCCCAACTCCAGGTCAGGTGGCTTTGGCGGGCATCAGGGCTGCTCCATCGCACCAAGGTAGACTGGCCGTTTGATGGCACAGATCTCGGAGATTCCTTCTGGTGCCCCTCCAGTCCCTCAGTCATTGTGTTTGGCTGTAGAGGGGCAAACAACACCAGTAATGTATACCTCAATAAAGCTATGCACTATAGCATTATTCTAGTATTTATATTGACAAACATAAAAGAAAAAAAAAACATGCAGAGATTTTGGGATTGACAGGAAAGCTACATTTTCTTATACAGCAGTGCTAGAACAGACTGTGAGAACTGAAACATTTTCAGCAAGCAAGTTGCCAGCAGTAGGCTACCTATTCTCATATTCAGCAAGCTGAAATCGTATTCTAAGGCACTCAATGAAACTTTTTTTTCTCTAATGTATTTTCTACATAATCTAACGAGTGGCCAGCGAATATCCGCTTCTCTGTTAATTAAGTAGGCTAGCCTAATTGTTAAATAAAGTCATCTGGTTCAGGTGACATGAGTTTCTAAAAAGTTACTCACCGGACACTTCCAGTAACCCTTTAATTTTTCATCTTCGCGTGTATTGTATTGTATCCTATCACTGCCAGGTTTCGACAAATAAATTATGATATGAGCGTCTTTAGAAACTGTCATGACCTACCGTTACTCATTGTCTCGACCTATCGGCTACAACGGCGAAATAGAAACATCCACTCGGGACTGCGTTGCGTCAGCCGCTACTTTCTAAAAACCGCTGTCCTATCAAATTGGCGTCGAAATTTATGGGCGGCATTAGGTCTCTTGCTCTCAACTTTCACGACCATTAGGCTGAAACCTCCCCGGACAAATCCCAGCAGCCACTGACTCAGACATAGGCTACAACCTAGTGCAGGAGAGCCGTGATAATCTCCTTTTGTCATTATTATTGGCTAATCCACAAGGCTGGCGTGCTCTTTCACGGAGTCTTTTTTTTTTAAATAATTAAAACATAGGCAGCATTCTAGATTAATTTGTTGTTAGTTTTTCACCAGTTTGGATAGTTGTCCAGCAAGCTTACCAACTACTCAGTTCATAGATCCAACATCCATCTGGATTTCCTATCCTTCACCAGCGGCCTCAGGTGTCTGTAAAATGGCGAGATTAAACTGTTAACAACATTATTGATCATATAAAACAGTAGTTATCTACACTTAATTAAAGTAATGAGCCTCTGGTGATTTCACAAGGACATACCCCGGCAGGCAGCCAAACCTCTTTGACGGGGACGTGAAATCAGCGCATTTGACCTATATCCTTATCAAGTTGACATCTGCAAGTGACACCGAGAAGCTGACTCTAGATTCTGGTCTATGCCGTTTTCCCAATCATAGGTCACCTAAAAAGGTCAAGTAAGGAGAAAGTGTTAACCACAAAATGTGGACACCTTTATAGGCGATTTTAAGCTGCACAGGCTTTGTAACACTGATCTAGACTTGACTTCACTTTTTCTCCTTAACTATGACTATCCTGCTGCTCTCAATGCAATCTACTCTTTGCGGCCTTTACAGCAGCAAAACGGGATAGAGTTATGGTCAACTCCTTTACCTTTGCATATACTTTCCTAATATGAAATGTCCTATTATTACTTTTATTGCTGCTCACGCGTAGCCATGTGATATTGCATGGAGCCATGATATTCCATGTTATTGATGTTTGAACATCTTATTAGTCTCATGATACCATTTTTACCATCATTGTTAATAATTACTCCTGTATACTTTGTCTAAATGTGCAATGGATGTCATGTAACATAGGCCTACTTACCTATCTAGATGTCTTTAATATTCCCCTTTCAGCCAATTGTGCATTGCTGTTGTATCCTGTGTCAATATTGAACAGGATTGGTTGCTGATTCACCACTGTGGTAAATCCATCTCCTTTCCTGTGAATATGGGAAATCACAACACTGGTGGAAAAGGTGAATGCTATTAGGTGCGGCTGTGAGTTGTCGGTGTGGGTAGTGTTGATGGTGTTATCTAATGTTGATGTTATAACCGAAGTGTTTTATGTCTTCCAATTTGTATTGTGTTTGTGTGTGTGTGTGTGTGTGTGTGTGTGTCTGTTAGTTATACTGTAAGGTAATATTGTTTATGTCCACCAAAAGAGACTGTTTTTATTGTTTAATGCCAATGCCTATGTAGCACTCAGCTCAGAAATATAGTTTAATGATCTAAATTAGGGTTATTAAGTATCTGGACCAGTTGTAAGAAGATTTCTAAGTTAGACTGCTGGAGGTAGAAGGTTGCAATGTAATGACTCAGAACACTTGGATGGTGTATAGGTGTAATGATGTATAGGTTTTCTGTATTATAATATGTGAAATGTATTAAATAGGCAGTGGAAATATTACAAATATTAATAAAATACATCAAATAAGAAAATAAATAAATCACAAAATGTTCAATTCAATAAATGGCAGAAAATATCAAATCTCTAATCTGGTTCAAGGACCTACCTGGGTGAACCCGCTTATCTAATAAATATCTAAAATACAGTGTTCACGCGTCCAACATATCCAAATAGTGAATCTCTAATCAGTGTAAAATATCCTATATCAATGTATCTATTCTGTGGTTAGTAACAGTAACATTTTCAGAATGTATAGACCTCTCCAGAATAAGTCCCGCCTCCGTAACTTCCGTATCCATCCAACCTTCGGTCGTCAATGTCTATGGGAAATAACATGGCGTTTTGAAAGATAGCACCTGTCAAACTCTGTAGGTGACAAAGTAGAAAAAGCTGGTGGGCAGATTGGCCTACACACTTCTGCCATCTAGTTTCCACTGGATTTTTTGATTGTCGGTGCCGTTTAAGTAGTATACAATAGACTATACTACTTAAAAGGCACCGAAAATATGGACTATGCAAAGATTGTTAAGGCGGCGCAAGATACTTCGTTGTAGTTCATGTCTATGGGCGCGAAATGGGGATCGAATCCTGTCTGCATAAAGAGGCGTGTCGATGACGTATTGATGAGTGTACGTTGCAACCGGCCAACAGCAGCGGCATAAATAACCTGCGCACACCTGATATAAAGTCGATTTTCTCCAGACTGGAATGTTCAAAAATGCTAAAAATGTACCTGAAATGTTCAGAAGGGTTTGAGGATCATGAAAACGTGCCCAAAATTCACATTCTTAACTCTATAGAACCAAGACCTTAGCATATGTGGTAAAATTCTGAGCTATGCCCATAGACTTCAATGGAGCAGTCGCTGCCTCTGCTCTACATAAAGGGGGATTTTGACCCCCCCCCCCCCCCCTCCCCTCGTGCGATCCGGGTTCCCGGAAGTGGCTCCTGATGAAATATCTTGCTCCAGCTTAACAATCTTTGGACTATGTAAATGTAAGGCAGTGTATTTGTAGCGCCACTAGGTGTCACTGCAGGACCATGTATTATTTATATTTTCGTTAGTTTAACTCTGATTGTTCCTTTTGCTACACAGTAGGGTTGATGCGTGTTTAGCCTAGAACTCCATCTTTTTTTTAGTATATGCCATCGACCTTATAGGTAAGCCACGTTATTTTCATGAGTTAATTAAATATAAAATATCTTGGGTAATACTACTTAGAGAGTTCGTTTTGTTGAGCTATTGTTTAAACCTAGTTATTGAAGACTTAAATGCTGAGTCATTCTGAGAATAAGAGTTTTTAAGAGCGAGTAATGTGGCCACGAATACAGTGCTAAGCTATGTGTTATTGTGCTAGTTAGTGTTTTGGTATCCGTTAGCACTTGAATGTAATATAGGGATTCATTAACGTTTGAATGTGCAACTGAAGTGCATTAGGATTTTTTCATACTGGTTATAAATAGAGTATATGCCATCAATAGGGTTGGGTATCGTTTCAATTAGAACGATTCCAATTCCGATTTCTTATTTGGATTCCGGTTCCTAACGATTCTCGATTCCGATTTTCTTTTAAAGGCAGGGTCAAAAAAAGTTTAGGATATTTTAAATGAGCTAGCTAACCAACGGTCTTTCTCAGGGTATCTGCACATTTTCCAAGTGCAAATTTAAAGACTTTTTAAGACCTTTTCAAGACATCTAAATGAAAATTAAGACTAAAAAGATATAGATAGATAGATAGATACACTGGAAATTTATCTTTGGGACTCTGGCGACATAAAAACACACAGCAACAGACATATAAGTTAAATTATAGTTACATAAATAGTTAAAAAATATAAATGAATAAATACTAGTGCAGTTCTCGTTACTGATCCTTCTCATCATCACCCTGACTGGGTGGTGCATGAGTAAGTGGGGGGGGGGGGAGTTATTTTAGTAGCTGAAAGGATGGATGAAGGGGATGGGTGGGGTCATTGAAGACCTGGATGGCCTTTTGTGTTATGGAACGGCTGTATAGAGTGTGGAGTTGTAACTGCTTTTCTCCTGTAATTTTGCTGGCTTGGTTTACCACCTGAGCCAGCTTTTTGGTATTGGAGATGGTATTGTTCATACGGACACGCTGGGGCCTTTCCCTCAGAAACTCCCTAATCCATAGAATGAGACTATGGCTGACCTTCAGGGCACTTTGGTGTCCCAGCAGAAGATGGGGCTGAACAGTATTGAATGCAGAGGAGAAGTCCATAAAAAGTACACGGGTGAATGTTTTGGCCTTGTCTAGGTGACTGTGAATTTTTTCTAGGAGAGTGAGAGTGGCATCCTCCACACTTCGATCAGCTTTATAAGCAAACTGCATGGGGTCCATATGCTCAGACGTTTGCAGTTTTAGTTCTCTGCACACTAGACGCTCCAAGCACTTGCATAATAAAGAGGTCAGGGCAATGGGTCTGAAGTCATTGAGTGACTTGGGGCGTGTTGTTTTAGGCACTGGGATAATAGTCGCCATTTTCCAGGCCTGAGGAACAAAACTGGTGCTGAGGAACAGCTGGAATAGCTGGGTGAAGATGGGACCCAGTTGAGTGGCACACTCTTTCAGTACCCTTCCCTTGAGGCCATCTGGTCCAGGGGCCTTGCGGGGGTTAACACGCTGGAGGACTGAAGTCACATCCCTTTCCCTTAGTGTCACAGGCATAGCTCTCATCCCCTCACAGGCAAAATCACATTTGTCACTGAAGTCATATTTATCAAACCTAGAGTAAAAAACATTCAGATCATTTGAGAGACTGACAGGGTCTTCACACCGAGGTGTTACTTTATGATTCCTTCCCATCATAGTGTTAAGTCCTCTCCAGGCATCTCTTGCATTCCCATTCCTTAAATTCCCCTCAACCTTGTCTTTATAATCCAGTTTGGCCTTTTTGGTTAAACTCCTCAATTCTTTCTGTAGTTCTTTCACTTTTTGCTGATCTCCCCTTAAAAAGGCATTTTTTTTTCTGGTTTAAGTTGTGTTTTAGTTCTTTACTGACCCCATGGTTTATTATTGGGATAGATTCTGACCCTTTTTGTTTTTATGACAGCGTCCACACAGAATTGAATATAACTAGTGATAGTGTCTGTTAGTAGTTCATAATCATTGCAGGCTACCTTCTCATTAAAGAACATGTCCCAGTTGGTTAGATCAAAACAACTCCTCAGCTGTTCAATTGCTCCATTTGTCCAGACTTGAATATCCTTGACAGCCGGTTTTTCGCTTTTTAGTTTCTGACGGTACTTAGGTAAAAGGTGGATGACATTATGATCAGATCGTCCTAAAGGAGGACGGCATCTGGAAACATAAGCTCCCTCTACATTGCCATAGCACTGATCAAGGGTCTTAGCCATTCTCGTTGGGCAGGTAATATATTGTTCCAAATTTGGCAGGTGGGTAGAGATATTACATCTGTTAAAATCTCCCAACAAGAAGATCGGATCATCAGAGGAGGCACGTTGTGCTCTGTTGTAACTGGCAGCTATGCGCTCAGCAGCTTGCACGTAATCAGGGCCTGGAACGTATACCAATATGACTGTGATTTGCCCGAACTCTCTGGGCAAATAGTGTGGTCGAATAGACACAGTCATGTTCTCAAAATGAGTGGAGCAATCAGTTTCACGTACCGTAAAGTTGGTGGCCCATTTGGTGTTTATAAACATACATAATCCACCCCCTATGCAGACATATATATGACTGTTTATGAAATAGTTTTTTTTCCCTACTAATTTTAACCCCCACCCCATTTTGGATGTCTACAGAAGTTACCAAATATACTTTGGCGAAAGAAAAATAATTGTGTGTGAATTACCTCCACAGCTATAAATGCCCAATTTTAGGGTCTGGGCTGCTTGCTTTTGAAGCTGGCTGTACATATTTGGTTTTGCTTACTACTGAGGCTGACTGTTCTTCACCTGTGTCTGTAGTAGCCTAGGGCTACTTGCCAAAGACATGTGCACTGGACTGGATTCCCTTCAATATTTTTTTCAAAGTTAGACTAAGCTATTTACATATTTTAATAAGCCTACTTTATATAATTTACTATGTGCATCTATTGTCCAATATGCAGCACAGCAAATTAAAGTTAATCCACTGCTTTACATTTTGCATACCAGTTGTATCTAAACCAACCAAAGCTTGACTGAAACATTGTAAAACCATTGACTTGTTTTAAATTAATTAAGAGACAGGTCCTCCTCGCATGATCCTGCTGAAAACTGCTGGTTTCATCTCAAGCACGCACGTATTATGAACGCACATATTTTTTTTTTTTTTATGTAGCAGTCGCCGACATTCAAAAAAAAATATCGCGGTTATATTTCACAACTTTTTATGAAGTAGGCCTAGCCTACTGGGAAACGCTGGCAAGCAAGCTGCTGGCAGATATTACAGGAAGGCTATTATAATTTGGACAGATATTTTCTTCCCTAGGCTAGGCCAGCAACACACGCTGGAAAGATCCAAACAGATCAACTAGTATTTCCTCCTGATTGCGAAGCACTGCACATAATTTGACCAGCAGTCTTCGCATCCATAGTTTGTGAAACGATGCTGCGTCCGAGCAAAGACTTTAGATGCCAAGCGCAACTCCAAAAAGGAGAACAAATGAGCGTCTGGTTTCAGGCTGCGCCGGACGCCGGACAGGGCTTTTAAAATCCATATGTCCGGCCTAAATTCGAACATATGGCCAACCTATCGCTAACTGGCTTACCAACTCTTTCTCCCGCTCATTCTACCATAGGCTCCCTCATTCCACGTAGGCTACCTGTCTATCTCTCAGGCCTTAGCTACACCACGAAAACGTCAGGCATATTATTTTGTACATAGGCCTACTGTATTATTACCGTTTTCACACCTTTAACCAAACCCGTGAAAAACATCTTCACTCTGCAACCACTACACTTCCTCCCGTAGCCTAATAGCCTAGTCACTTATACAGTTTAAATACACGAAACTGGATGGAGACATCACTCGCTCTCTTGCACTCGCTGGCGGTCCCATACGCACATTTAATACCTCTCTTTCGAAAATTCAGTTGTATTTAAGACGTTTTAAGGATCCGCGGGAACCCTGCTTTCTGAATGAAATAGTCTGACATTCTCCATGAATTTTTATTCTATGAACTATGCGCTTCTTCGTTGGTGTTCAGCCGTTTCTTCTTCCGGTCGGCGGACTGGGAATCGAAACTAGGAATCGAAATTTAAACTTTTGAACGATTCCGGGAAAATCGCAAAGATAGTCCCGGTTCCAACCAATACTCGATATTCGATACCCAAGCCTAGCCATCAACCTTATAGATGCTGTTTATGAAGCCCAGTAAACTACTGTCTGCCACAATCCCGAACCCTTCTGTGTCCGTGTCTCCCTTCCTACCGGATGCACCCTCACGTTCACAATAATAACACAACGCAGAGTAGCAGTGGAGGTGCTGGAAGCCGGCGGCGTGCGCGGATGGAGAGCTAGAGGGCTACATAAACATGAACAATTTATCATTAAAGCAAGTTTATATAATGAGTTTGTTGTAAATTGGCAATAGGCTAATTGTTGTCATATGGCAACAGCATGCATACGAACCTATTTATGTCCATTCAAATTAATGATATTGTAGCGACCGGCTGTCAATCAGGGAGTGCCCGCGCTATGCATAACCCCGGGCACGCTCATGGTTGGCAGCCTGGTGAGAGGGGGGCGGAACCCCCGGGGAATATAGGTTACTGTTCGGGAAAAGTTCTGCTCTTTCGGTTCTGGGCCTGACACGGCCCGCTGTGTGTTACATGCTGCATTGTGTGCTTTGTGACAATAAACAAGTTCATGAAACTTTGGCTCTTGGTGAAACGCTACAATATCATAGGATTACAATAAGATTGCATAGCACTAGGATACTCTAAGAATATTTACAACTTGATACAACTTGAAAATATTTTTTAAAGCTACCTTGTGTAAGAACTTCTCCCATCTAGCGGTGAAATTCGGAACTACCCCTATTACCGTCGGTCCCGTATTTCCACCGTCTTGTGTGTATGTGTCACTTAATATCCATTTCTATACAAACCAAGACAGCGGACTCCTAAAGAAACGCAACCACCCACACCATAGGTGTATCTACATTAGCTATGTACCAAAAATGACATTTTACCATGACTCGAAGAGCTGTAAACAGTGTTGTAAGGCTGCGTGTACACAACCGCTTGGAGCTCCAGTGGAATTTTAATTTCATGACGAGAATTCTTGGTCTAACCGTTCATGTGCCGTTGAAACGGTGTAAATAGGCGACCCATCAGGCCAGCACTATAATTCCGAGCGTGGTAAACAAGGCGGATATTTCAGGCAGTAAATGCTCCCGTTAAGAACCAAACCAGATTTTGTTCAAATCTACACATCTATGGCTACTGAAAAATGTAAGGTTCGTTTAGTAAATGTTATTTTGAAGTGTTAAAAAACATCGTTGTTTTAGAATTTCTGAACAAAAGTGGTGATAATTGGGGGTGTTACGATATATGACAACCAACTGAATATTACTTTCTAGCCCCTCCCATGCCGAGCGCATTTTAACTCCTACGGTGGCCGTTTCATGCCAAGGTTAACATGGCTTCCAGTACTACGACTTCGTCCAGTGTTCCTTTCAGTGATGAAAGAAAGAAAAAGGAAGACCCTCCAAAGATGACGAGGAGAGTGGAAGAACTTCAAAGACAAAGGAGGGAAGCAACGGAGGTTTGTGTTTTTCATATATTTCTCTGAACAGTATCAATGTCAATGACACCCAAAGTAGCTCTGAAGCTGCACCAGGCACGTTAGTTTGCATTGCGTCTGCTGCAACTACACCAGAAAAAAATAGACCATTCTTCTAAAATTGATTTTACGCGTTGCGAACTGAACACTTCAGTTACGCGCTCGGTGTAGCTTCCCTGTTTGTATCTCCATTGTGTATATGTAGCAATTTCTAGCAACTGCAGACTGCATAATGTGAGTTGTCTGCCAGTGAAATCACGACACATATGATTACGTTATGGTCTATAGAAAATGTTACACAATATGTTCACCTTTTCATTGTCCATACACTAGTATTCTTCATCATTTTGTGTAAACACTTGAAAAATGACAGAGTAGGCCATGGGTGCCCAACCAGTCGATCGCGGTCGACCTGTCGATCGCACACTGAGTTCGAGTCGATCGCGAGAATATTGTGTATTGTGTATTGAATATTGTGTAGACTTGTAAAATAAAATAAAACTCCCTAAATAAAATATAACACAATGTTCATCACAGGAACTGCCATAGACTCGTAGAATTGTATCAATTCCTAAGTAAAATAGAATAAAATCCCTGTCATGCTCTAATTTTAATGGCACGCGCACTTACTGTTTCTAAGGACTCTTCGTTACTAAGTAACGCCTTGCGTTACTAGGTATCAAAGATTCTATCACAGTGGAGAAGTTAACGTTAACGTTATATGGTGAAATACAGCAAAGGCATAAACAAAAAAATCAAAAACCTATCATTTTCATTCAGAGTGGGAGGAGGATTACTTTTTTGTTTATTCAAATTCGAAGTCCATCTGTCTCATCTGCAATGTCAGTGTGGCTTTACCGAAAAAGGGCAATTTGGAGCGGCACTTCAAAACGATGCACAAAAGCTAGCCTACGATACAGATTTCCCGGCTAATTCAGCTCTGCGCACCCGAAAAGTCTGTGAATTGAAGGCTCAGTTAGCAGCACAACAGTCGATTTTCACCAGGCCCAACACTAAGGGTAAGGCTGCAACTGTAGCATCTTATCGCATCAGTCATGTTCTTGCTAAACACAAGAAATCTTTCAAGGACGGGCGAGATTGTGAAAGAGGCGTTCATCGAGGGCTGCAGATGCTCTCTTTGTGACTTCAAGAACAAAAGTGATATTGTGGCTTCAATTAAGGACATACAATTATCCCGAACACTGTTACACTCCAATGCATGTGAAGGAATGGCAGAGGATGTTGAAGAGCAGTTGAGAAAGGACATTGACGAATGTGAGTGTTTTTTACTCCAATTTGACGAGTCGACTGACATTATGGATGTGGCTCAGCTATGTGTCTTCATCAGAATGGTTTTTGGAGACATGGGAGCAAAGGAAGAGCTACTAGCCATTTTGCCATTAAAAGGACACACTAGAGGCGAAGATATTTTCCAAGCTTTCATGGAATTCCGTCAACAAGAGCAAACTGCCTCTCTTCAAACTCGTCTCTATCACAACTGACGGCGCTCCAGCGATGGTAGGCAGCACTAGCGGGTTTATCGCGTTGTGCAAGCAAAGTGAATCTTTCCCCGACTTCCTTAATTACCACTGTATTATTCACCAGCAAGCATTGTGTGCGAAGATTTTAAACATGAAAGAAGTGATGGATGTTGCCATGAAGATTGTGTGCTCCGTTCGGGCCAGGAGTCTGCAGAGAAGGTTATTCTGTGCACATTTGGAGGAGACCGGTGCAGAACATACAGACCTATTGCTGCACACAGATGTTAGGTGGCTAAGCAGAGGTAAATTTCTTGCGAGGTTCTCTGAATTGCTGCCTGAAATCAAAGACTTTTTGAAGCTGTCAAAACATGCAGAATATGCGCAACTAGAAGACGACCAGTGGCTTTTGGATGTAGCGTTCCTGACAGATCTCACTGACCTGCTCAATGATCTCAATTTAGAGCTGCAGGGTAAGGACAAACGTATAATCAATATGATCAGTTCAGTGAACACAAGCTACAACTGATGTCAAATAGGCTGCAACACTGTGACCTGCGGAACTTTCCTCACATGCAGGCAGAACTTCAGCGTCAGGGCAAAGATTTTGTGCAGAGCGACAGTGCACGTTATGAGGAGCAAGTCCAGACGATCTTGTCAGAATTTGAGAGGCGCTTTAATGACTTTGCATCCGAGCCTGTTGCCAGCTATATGTCTTTTCCATTCAGTTCAGATATCGATGTGGATGGTATTGCCTCCCAATTAGTATCACTGTTCCACCTGGAGAGCTCTGCTGTTGAGAATGAGATTCTCACTTTGCAAAATGACATTGAAATCAAATCCAGGGCAACACATGGCAAGAATGGAGAGTTCTGGAATCTACTGCTGGAAGGGAAGCATCACAACCTAAAAAGATGTGCACTGAGTTTGACAGCACTTTTCGGATCAACCTATATGTGTGAGTCTGCTTTCTCTCACATGAAAATCATCAAGACAAAGTACAGATGCACAATGACAGATGACCACCTGTTTGTCTGCTTTCTCTCACATGAAAATCATCAAGACAAAGTACAGATGCACAATGACAGATGACCACCTGTTGGCCTGCTTGAGGATTGCAACCAGCTCCTACTGCCCGGACTTCGAGAAACTAGCTTCCTCCTCCCAGTGCCAGAAGTCCCACTAAGGTCGTAAACGTCACTAGACACAGAGAGTCTGATACAGAACTCTGATTAACCCTTAAAGGAGTACCGTCACAGGAATGTTGAGAAATGAACGTTCTAAAGAATATCTGGGTTCATTGAATTCAACATAGAATTTTAGAACCTTCAATTGTTGCGGAACTTAGAACGTTCAAAAACCTACACCTTTAAGGGTTAAAAAAAAAACATTCTCCTGTTTTACAATGTTATTTTACTATTGTTACTGTAAGCTTAAGCATTTACTATAGCCACCCTACTTGTTGGACTACTGAAGTATCACACCTGACTGATTCAAAAAAATCTTCTGTTTTACAATGTTATTTTACTATTCTTACTGTAAGCTTAAGCATTTACTATAGCCACCCAGCTACTTTTTGGACTACCAAAGTATCACAGCTACACACTGGACTCTGATTTAAAAAAAAAAAAAAATCCTGTGTTACAATGCATATGCCCACTGTTGGCTGCCCAGACATGTATTTATGTTTACACTTTCAATTGAGATTTATATGTTGTTCATGTTCTGTACTACTACTCTGCTAACAATCTAACTTTGCTACCTAAACAAGCCTATCTGATCTTATTTCTTGTGTCTTATTTCTTCAGAGACTTGTGGATGGAATGAGCCTGCAAGAGCACAGGGACCTCACCACACAGTTGCTAGTGAGGCAGCCAGGTCTGGTGTTTGATGCATTGATGATGCATCAGTGCAGACATGTCATCCCCCCACCTGTACCAGGGATGCCTTGGTGTACTTGTACACACTGCAGAGACATGGCAACCGATCGGGAGAGAAAATGCTGTGGACAAAACCCTGCCACCTGTGTGAGCCTTCTGCCTCACTTCACACAGTACTGCCTAGATCAGTGTTTCCCAAAGTCTGGGTCGCGACCCACGGGTGGGTCACAGGAGATTTTATTTGGGTCGCCAGCACAATTTATGTTGTGTTATAGGCCTAACTGATACCATTTGTCATTTGATACCAGGAAGGCTAACAGTTTTCTATTAGGATGTAGTTTGTCAACTACCACAGTCACGGTTTTGTCATAAAAGCTCATGAAACTGGCGCATGAAACTGGGGGACGAACGCATCGCAGAGCAGAGGGGGTGCCAGAGCATGGATACCTCTCAAAATGAAACCGTTCTGTGGGGCGCCTGCCATGTACCTCGCAGTTGCAAACTACAAGGGACATGAATCTGCCTATTTGCACGAACATTAACAGATACCACAGATAACTTTACCGATTAAAATCTAGTGACCATGCTGTCAACTAAAGCAGACATCCATAGACCGGTCAAGGCCAATCAAATTTCGATTTTAGATGCAATCTTTAAAGTTAGCAACCTCCTCACATTCTTATTTCTGATTTAAAATGCACAACAGTGCATTATATTAGGCTACAATTTAAATGGACATTTTAAACACTATTCCTCTCGTTTTCTACCTCGTTTACTCCAAAGTAAAGGTGCATTCTTCCGGCTATTGCGCAAAAGCCTCTGGTTCTGATATAACGACTATAAAATATAATATAATACAACAATACAATATAACGACTTGAGTTATTTGCTGTTTACATCAGAATTGACGTCCACAGTGTTATGGACCTATTTGTCTGCAACGCAACGTAGCCTACAACATTTTTTTAGAAATACAGGGACAGCTTGCTGACGAATGACGACTGCGCAACATCCGAGAATTTCCCCAATCTTTTCTGTAGTCATTTCCAACTTTTCACGCTGATGGTGCTCAAAATGCAACACAACCGTGTTCAAAGTAGGATCTATCTATCTAGATCCTAGGCTATAGCAATGTATGGTTGGGGAAGGCACAGAAAAGTTGGAGAACCTGTGGCCTAAAACAATATTGGTGGTGAAATGGGTCGCGATGGTCTGTCATTTTTAAAAAGTGGGTCCCCAGAAAAAAAGTTTGGGAAACACTGGCCTAGATGAAGGTTTTCTCCAGATTCACAGGCAGTACAGGGAGGACATCACAGCATTATGCCATGTAAGAGAGCCAGGTGATGACAATAGAGTTCAGATATGCTACCTACAGACATTTCATTTTCTGGCAGCATGGGTCTTTAGGACAGGGTAATAGAAGAGTGATCCCAAGTTGCTGTGTGTGTAGGATAAGCGATAAATTCCCTGACACTCAGGGACATCTCTGGAATTTAAATCACCTTCCTATAATGTTGTGTTATTGTAAATAGTTTTGTATTAGTGTTCTTGTACTGCCTGGTCCTTTTAAAACTGTATTTAATTTCTTTTACACTGGTACATCGTTATATTTTGCTTTCATGAAAATAAAAACTTTTTTTATAATTGATAGACTGTTCATGCTGTACTCTTATACATTACATCCACACACTGATAATTGAAAAAAGGAGCTGTGGTAATTTACCATTTTGAAACACCAAATGACAGTAACATGGTCATAATGTTATTTGCAATATATTTATTTACAGAAATTAACAAATTATGGTATTTACACATGAACCCTTCCTTTTTGTATGGTGCCTTTGAAGCAACATGGGCCATCATTCTAAATTTGCAGTCTCCTGGAAAGCTGATCCTGTGGAAGACATACAGTGTCACATACACACCATTTTACAGTTCAACATATTGTTATTAACCTGTATAGTGCTATTTTGCCTAGACTGAGTTACAGGCAAGGTTACATAAGGTACAATGAAGGCATGCGCGTACATCACATAACAAGACCATTGAATTTCGTCCACATCCTCCTCCACGATGCTCATGTCATGTAGGCTTGCTAAAAAAATATATATATATAAATGTTTATATCATGACAATATACAATAGAGAATGTCATGTAGGGTTAGGGTATAGACATTATGAGCCAGACCTGGCGGCATACACAAATTCACGGACGGGCATTACACCTTTCCAGGGGGGCACGGGAACTTAAATTGATCACGGTAGTTTAAGCTTACACTTGACAAAACATTCTAATATGAAAATATAGATGCAATTGTTGTAAAATGGTGCAGCTCATTTAAGAGAGCCCTGTGCGCAGGGATGGAGAGAGAGAAAGCGAGAGGGGATATGTGTGTTAGAACTGAGATGCGTGTGGAAAAAAAGTAGACGTGCTGTTGAGACTGGAGCTAGTCATATTCAAAATAATGCAAAAATAAATCCGCAGATAAAACCAAAATCCTCGTTCATTTGCTAACCACTTTCAGATAGAGTGTTAGGCAGTTAGCCCCGAAGTTAAGGATAACTTTGGCCCTGGAGTGGTAACAAGCTCCCTGTTCTCCGACTAGGTCAGAAGAAAAAACAGTAAAAAACAAACAAAAAAAGAAACTACTAGGCCTACTTCTACTAACTACGATATGAGATATAGCCTACCTGCGAGCCGATAAGCCATATTTGTCATCGGATGACAGGGGTTAGTGCAGAAATGAAGTAGACTGCGCCACGTAACCTCTCCATTTAGGTGATGGGCTTACCTAATGTAACTGATTGATTAGCTACGGAATAATACAAATTTTACAAGTTTACTTGCTAGAGAGACAAACATAATATAGGCCTACATTTAATAAGTGTTCAAAATCAATCTATGGGATTGGGGTTGGTTGGTGCAGCCAAGCTCGTCCAGGGCGGGCACAGATGACTTCCAGGACGGGCCTGGCCCCCCAAAGCCCCCCCATGACGCCGGGACTGTTATGAGCATTGATGGGTTACTTCTGTTCAAGGTTCTCAATTTCAGGGGCTTCTGCAATTGCGCCAAGATGCTCATCTGAAATGAATAAGCAGAGCGTTTCACAACATATGACAGTACATAAAATGGTAAACACCAAGTTACTAAAAATATACTTTCAGTTATTATCAAACAACAATCACATAGAATTAACACAATTGTTTTCATGCAGTGACTGACCTGTCTGTCCCACTAGAAATGCTGGACACTTCTGGAGTAGTTAATACTAGATGGCTTCCCCTTCATTGGTGTTGATGTGACTGCTCTCAGTTCTCTCTCATAGCTGGACAAAACAGAGCAGTACATGTTAGAATGTCTCACTTAAACCACAAACAAAGTGCATTCATTTTATGACCGTGAAGGAAGATTTATTTTGGTAGATGCATTGACTAAAGTTCAATCAATACCCATATGATGTTTGTCAATTTTAAAGACAATTTTTCATCTAAAGACATTTGCAGTTTGTTTCGTAACTATTGAATTACAACATTGTGAAAGATCGTAATTCCAACGACTACAAACCCATCAGTCGCGCTAGTGACGTTAGCTCATTCACAGCCACACTATATTGTACAAGCATACAAGCAACAGGTCTTAACTGGGCTTTCCTTGCCGAAGAAAATACCATGAGTCAGAGGATTAAACACATCAGGTAAGTTGTATTCGTCCATAGACTGTACATTACATACTGTTAAGTGACATAGCAGGCAGCAAGATGCAACCGTTAACTAGCATAACAGCTCTTTTCGTTTCATTACGTTGGTGGCGTGATATCGTTCGAGCGAGAGATGTAGTCCACTGAGTGGATTCGCACAAAACCAACATAACTTTTGAAGTCTATCGAACAACAGTACTTTCTTGATGTGAAAAATTATCTTTTAAATTCACACACATCATATGTGAAATTTGTGGCACAATTCAAACTGGACCAAAAAATAATTGTTATCTCTCCATTAACTCCCGTTCATAATTTTTTGAAAGATAGGTCCCATGGACCGGAAGTAGAAGGGGCGGGACTTCACCACTCTATTGAGTGTTGCTTACAAGCGCGAAAGGCGGAGCTCGAATTTCCAGGAATGTCCCTCGTTGGTGAATGTATTTCAAAGATGGAGGCGCAACATGGATTCAGCCAGAGAATGTCTAATAAGGGGAGAACCATAGACATAATATACATAGACGCCGCATTGGCTGCTGGAAACAAGAAATGCGGCCGCCATCTTGGACCAGTCATACTCATCGCGTTGCAGCAGAAAACACAAGATGACAGCACTGTGCAGCATGTTCCTGCTCAAATCGGCGGACCATACTCGGGGGATTTACTTTTCACAAGTAAGATTTAACATTACCGTACTATTGGTTGTATTTTGTATTTTCGAACAATGTGGCCTGTATCATAGCTACATGTATGACCTTTGCAGCAAACAAAACTGTGAAAATCTGTTCGGTATTCAGTGAGGTATGCGCTGACAGCTCATTGCACCAGCCAAAGAGATGACACTGAGTGGAGTGGATGACCGATCCAAGATGGCGGCCCCACGTCTCGTCAGCGCTAGTAAGGAGTAGCAGTCGATGCGGCGTCTATCTATGTATATTATGTCTATGGGGAGATTGATTGGCTCTACCATAAAATCTGGTGCAGAAATCACTCCCAACGGAAGCGATCCCAGATGGATGTGAGTGGAGCTAGGCAGAACGAAATTCATCTGGCGAGTCAGGTTACCTGAACGACTCTCAGACCATGAGAAGTAAAATCATCTGGTCTGATGAAATGAAGACTTAACTATTTGTTCAAGTTCAAGTTTATTTTATAGCACACTATCATACAAAGAATGTCACTCAATGTGCTTAAAAGAAAAAAAAGAATAACAGTAATAATAATTGTAATTAATACAATAAAATAATAAAATAGATCAAGGGGGAAAATAAGACTGAATGAATAGGAGGTAAAAAAAATAAGTCAATAAATAAATAAACGAAACAAAGAAACAAAATAAAGAAATGAATCAATAAATGCAGAATGAAAAAGTTACGTTTTTTGTTTCTTTTTAAAACACTCCAGTGTTGGGGAAAATCTAATATATATTGGAAGCTGATTCCAGCGCTGTGTGGCATAATAGCTAAAGGCCATTTCTCCTTGCCTGGTTTTAACCCTGGGGACTATTAATTGACAAGTTCCAGTAGATCTAAGTTCTCTACCAGGTGTATATTGGGGAAGCATTTCAGAAAAATATTTGGGGCTAAGTCCATTCCATTTATTTGGCCACAATTCCCAATGGTGTGTGTGGAAGAAACCAGGCACTGAGCTGCACTGATGTTTGTCCTTCTTTACGCTATTCTCATCCACTCAAAGGAACTCCTTTATAGTGACCATAGTTACCTTTCTGACCAAGGCCCTTCGTCCCGGATTACTCAGTTTGACTGAGCGACCAGATCTACAGTAGGAAGACTGTTGGTTGTTCCAAACTTTTCCATTTGAGAATGATGGAGGCTACTGTTTCTTGTGTCCTTCCCCAGATCTGTGTCTTCACACAACCTTGTCTTGCAGGTCCACAGACTCTCGACCTTGTGGTTTTTTTACTCTGACATACACCATCAACTGTGAGACCTGATATAAAGAGATGTGTGCCTTTCCTAATAATTTCCTAATAATAATTTCCTAATGATTAATTTAGGTACAGGTGGACTCCAATCAAGTTGTAGAAGCATCTCAATAGAAATGATAGCTTCAGCGAAAGTTCTACTAGGAAGACTCGTAGTGTAGCCTTACTCCTCCCATGCTTACACGGAGCCAATCTTAACTGCCTACTTTCGGGAAAGCCCCGCAATCTGATCATTCACTCATTCAATCAGCTCTAGCCTATAGGAATTCAGTGGGCTCCTTAAAAATGTTCCACCTAACACTGCTTCTGCTTCTCAGTACGCTGACTTTGACGTCCTAGCTCAGGCTTCCGCGTGGACCTGGGCTCGCTGCATTTTACATTAAACCCCTTCTGCCCCTCAGTGGCGTTACTTGTTACAATCCTACCGCTGCTGCTGTTTTTCAGACCTGTCGTCCTTCAGTCAGGGCCACTGCGTAGTAAACTTCATCGCTAATCTCTGCATATCGTAGCCAGTCACGCTCACGCTGTTGCAGCCTTCAATTCCACGATAACCTACTGCGGTCGCCCTCGGCGCAACTCTATTGCAGGCCCATGTGTTTTCGGCAACAATTTCTCAAGCTTCAGCGTCTGGTTGAGTAAGGTTATCGTGCTCTCTCTCCCAAGCTCCTCGAGCTGGGCTACACTACCAGTCATGCAACCTGCTTGCCAACGATATTCGGGCAGCAAAAACAAACTGACTTGTCTGACACGGTTTAACTTTCAATTAAGCCTCCTTACATAATTCCTGCTGATTTTATAATCCTTTGCGATTTGTGCTGTAAATTGCTGGCCTGCACCACGCTGCCGTTGAACCCAACCCTGTATTAAGACCTGTTTAATTGATGTTCTACACTCACTGTGGTTATCTCGATGTCTACCTTGGTTGGCGTCGTCAAACCAGTTGTCTTTTTTGTGTAGCCTCTTAATTTGCCTCGCTGCTCGTTGGGCTGCATAGGCTTTAGGCTAGGCTACTCGTCTGCTGGACCTTCGGTTCAGGTATCACTCCTTGTGCATGGCTGCGGGGAGCCAGTTCATCGTTGCATTCATTTAATCATCTGGGATTGCGTCCCATACCTTCTGGTAGGAAGTCTACACGGCCCTCCTCGGGTGATTCTCTGCATGCACTTGCCGTTGCTCAAACTACTCTCAGCTACCGCTGATCTGTCATGTCCCAGGTATGCCGTGACGTCCCCGACGTTCTCGGCTATCTGGGTTCTCAATTTTGGGGGGTCTTACACCAAAGCTCGAACCAAAATGACGGCACGCCGGCTATTACCTAGGCAATAATAGGTGTTTTCTTTTCAATGCCTGTATTATGTCAATGTTCATGAGCTGACACCACAGTGTGGGCTCATGCCCACATGGTTGAGCTTTTAATTAAGAATCTGTGTCATTTGTGTATGTAACATATCCTTCTAGCGTCTTTTGTATGTTTAAAATGTATTTTCTGATTCCGTATCGTGTATTGGGTTCCTAGGAATTCTATGGCAGGCCTCACTTTGCTCACTGCCCACCAGTGGGTCGCTTCAGCACTCCATATATTGGTGTTAATGGTTACCGGCTGTTCATGATTATGTCGGCAATTTTACATTTCGCTAGTTGTGGTTTAAGTGGTGGCCTATGCTGGAAGTTCGTTGATCACGACTACCAACTTAGCCGTTGGCTGGTTGTTTTACCGATGACGATGCTACATGTCGCCTGTCTAACCACTCCTTCCTTCTCGCAGGTCAAACGGAGCGGTCCATCATCACTGGCAGACTCAAGTCTCCTTCAGGCCAACGCCCGTCATGCACTCTCTTTAGACACAACGGGCCTCTGCGTGTCCGTGTGATTTCAGCCCATCTAGTCACGCCATCAGTCACATTGATTGCTGACTCGAATTGCCGTTTTAGCAGGATCCTCTGCAAATAATGTGTACTCCAATTTCCATTCTCCTATTTTGCCTTGGCTGTTTTGTTTTTGGCAGATATGCTCACCCGAAGTGATCGCGCCAGGGAGGACGTGCAAGTGCCTTTTACATTTTCCTCCCAATCTTTAATTTGCTAACCCCTGCAGGTGCATCATGCCTCCCCTCTTCCGTTGAGGGGATGCAGTTCGTCAATGGAGAATCAGTTCCACATATCACACTAACATCTACTTTCTTACAGGGATGGCAGTGTCGGTTCACGGAATCACGCAATCGTGTGGATCATGTTTCCAGTTCATACTGGAGGGGGGTCATCCCTCCGTCTTCTACAAATCTCCGGCGGCCAGCTTTAGGATATCTCCTCTTGTAGCACGGCTTAAAACTAGCCTTCCTAATCCCAGCACTTATCACCTGTCTAGAACTGACTCTTGACTGTGTAAAACCGGCACTCACTGATGCACTTTTTTCGCTATTGTGCTCTACCTTCTAAATTGTTTTAATTGCACTGGCATTGTGGGAGAATTGTTTTAGCTTTAACCTGTTTGCCGTCACGTTGGTCTAGCTTGCCCTAGACGCTGGTTGCCCAGCTCACTGTCCAGGTTGCTTGGACGCCGGTTGCCTGGCTCATGACGCTCGTCTAGGTTGCCCTAGACGCTGGTTGCCCAGTTTGGTCCAGGTGGCCCTGGATGCCGGTTGCCCGGCCGTCATGTCTGTCTACGTTGCCCTGGACGCTGGTTGCCCAGCTCATGGTTCAGGATACCGCTATACGGTCAATGTTAACTGCCTGATTCCGGACTTCGACGCAATTGGATGACACTACGTCTGTCATCTGTTTAGATGCTATATCAGCTACACAGATATTGGTTCCCCGCGATGCAAGGGGCAAAAGTTACGTGCATCATACTCCTTGCCAGACTTGAGTCTCTCCCTGAGCAAACGCTTCAGTGAGAACTCTGGATTCCCAGGGTACATTGTCAGTCGCTTTGATTAAAAATGTCCTGGCCACATGGAACGTCCACGAATGCACACCCTCCACTCACTCAGGGGCCAGTGCTTGGCATGACTAATATAATTTCTGCATCCAGTTGGGCGATATGTATTGCTTATTCTCTCCTCATTGCTTCCTTTACTCATTGTCTCTCCAGCAGCCAGTTCTAAACTGTACTATCCTGCCACAGTGGTGCAGCTGGTATAGCGAGCTCATTCTCAGGTCATTCTCAGAGCTCCTCTGCACTCTGAGATGCATAAGCACCATGGTGGTACCCCAGCACTCATCTGTTCGTTGTCTCGTCATATTTCAGTTACATATGTTTCTTCCGCCGGTCACATACAGGCATGAATTGTCCTGAAGTCCTTTTGTCTCGCCGCAAGGTCATGCTTCCCTCGCATTACTGATGCTGCTCATCTTATTTTGGGGGGCTTTCCAAGAGCAGGTGCTAAGGTGTAGCTCACACGCATCCATCTTGGCCTTGGGTCTGCAGCTCAATGCATTCATCTCACTCTAGCCGCTGCAGGTGAGCTATCGAACCAGAACACACATCTGGATTCACAAGCACTAGTCTTCTACAAAACTAGTCAAAATGCTTATCCATCCTAAATATTAAACCACATGACTTCGATGCGAATAAACTCAAGCACCCATATCAACTAACTCATTGCTCCGGTTCCAAGCATCTGCAACCACAAGCTCTATTCCCCTGCATTGATCCTGAGTACTTCATGTTTAACCTTTTAACCCTAACCATGTTTTGCTTCCCTGGTCCCCGTTCACTACCTTAAACTACGGCTCTCACTTTACCTGATTTTCAGCAGCTATCTAGCTAACGTTCTGCTTAAATGTAACCTCTCTTCAAAGAGGTTCACTTCTCACTCATTCCGCATCGGCGCAGCCAAGACTGCCGGCCAAAAAGGGCTATCCACGTCATCCATCAGGATGCATCAAACTAACTCCTCTTGGCATTTTCGATGCTCAGAAGTTGCTCTCCCATGTTAACTCCGGTACCTCTTTTACCTTCACAAATCCTGGTGGCGGTGGTTAAATTCTGGCATTCGCCTTGCACTAATCGCTGAAACATATTGGGGCCCAGCATGCCGGTAGCTTGTGGTGATTTAGTCTCAGCCATGGGCATGTTGCCCTTTTCACTGGTTGCCCAGCTTCGTTCGGCGCTTATGGTTCAGGGTCACTTCTCGCCGGGTCGCCCGGCTTGTGATGCATGTCTAGGTTGCCCTAGACACTGGTTGCCCAGTTTGGTCCAGGTTGCCCTGGATGCCGGTCGCCAGCCATCACATCGGTCTAGGGTTGCCCTAGACGCTGGTTGACCAGCTCATGGTTCAGGTCGCACCCGTCACGCCCGGTTGCCCGGCACGCCTCGGGGTCTAGGTTTGCCCTAGACGCTGGTTGCCCAGCTCGCGCAAGCACTAAAGTCCAGGTTGCTCTGGATGCCGGGTGGCCTGGCTCGTCCGCGATGTACTAGCTTGCTAGTCACTGGGCTTCAGATCGTGAAGTGCTTATGGTCCAGGTTGCCCTGGGCGCCGGGTTGCCCGTCGCCCGCATTGGTCTAGGTTGCCCTAGACGCTGGTTGCCCAGCTCGTCAAGCTTCTAAATCCCACTAAAGCGAAAAGCATGCTGCGGGCCCCACTACAACCCTAGGTTTATGGTTAACACCTAGCTACTTTAAAATTCTGTCGGCGTCCTGGCACAACGTCTTCACCCCGGCCCAGTCATGCTGTTTAATTCATCTTGTATGTATACTAATGTCTCTGCTCCTCTCAGAACCAGATTACTGAGTCACCGCCCTGGCGGGCATCACTCATCCTTTTGGGGGTAGGCTCCCCGCCCCTGCCTTCATCCATCGGCAGGAGACGAGATCCGGCTCATCGCTGGACGGATCGAGGCGGGGCCTACGCCAAAGACTGTTACCTATTCAGGACTCTATCATGCTTGTATCCAAGCTGTTCCTTTACTCATTAAATTGTTAACTGATTCTATTCTGTCTACTGAGTCTTTCTGGTAGAAGTAGGATTCAGAGCTTAATTACAAGCGCCATAGCAAAGGGTCTGAATACTTGTAAATGTAAAACTTGTAAATGGAATATTTTAGTCTTATTTTTTTTATAAATTTACAAAACACTCCAAACACCTGTTTTTTGTAGAGTGTTGGAGTATTGTACGTAGATTGATGAAATCAATTTTAAGATCAGTCTGTAACATAACAAAACGTGGAAAAAGTGAAGCGCTGTGAATACTTTCCGGACTTTACACACTGTATGTGGAATATATGAAATAACTTGAAATGAACTTTTCCACGATATTCAAATTTTTTGAGACCCACCTGTATTAGAGAAGCTCAGCGAGGTTGTGTATCGTGTACAACTTGTTATTATTTATATGCCACAGCCTATGGAATATTGTTTCTGACCATGACCGTAGCAGTGTACCTTTTTTCTGATGGCTACTTCCAGAAGGATAACGCACACACAAAGCTTGAGTTATCTCAAACTGGTTTCTTGGAGTGTACTCAAATGGCCTTCACATTCACCAGATCTCAATCCAATAGAGCATGTTTTTGGGATGTGGTGGAATGGGACATTTGCATCATGGATGTGCAGTCGACCAATCTGCAGCAACTGCGTGATGCTATCATGTCAATATGGACAAAAATACAGGGTTTTTTTGGAAAAGGAATTTCCAGCTCCTTGCTGAATCTATGCCATGAATAATGAAGGCAGTTTTGAAGGCAAAAAGAAAAAAAAAACAGTGCTAGCAAAGTGTATAAGTATATATACTCTTTTGATCCCGTAAGGGGAATTATATAGCCTAGTGGCCTAGAGTATCACAGAAGCATTATTTAGCTGACTGCGTAATTTAACAAATTTAATGAAATATTCCGCATGACAAGTAATTTCCTTTTAATATGTCTCAAGCTTTAATACAAGTATACTGTCTGTAATTGTTTTTCATGTGATGGGACGAAGTTGGCAGTGTCCCTCCCAGAGTTTTGGCCAGGCATTGTGATGCACTTGATCAAAAGCTATATGCTTCCTGTCTCTTCCAGTAAAGACTCTTGTTCAAATGCTTTGCTCCACCCTTGGCAGACACCAAGCTGACATTTATTGTTTCTCCCCTGTCCTCAGGAAAGAGGTTGTTGTGGCAATCCCAGTGTACAGAGAACTCACTGGTCAAATTGTGTCTATGAGTCATGCATCTTTTTTCCAGACTAGAGGAAAGTGCACCGGTCATTCAGTACCACACAGACTTTTATTTCATCACAGTGCAGTTGTTAAATTTGTGCATATTTGTGAGTTAAATGAACAGTTTACCTTTCAAAAAGGTATGATTTAATGTTAATAATATAAAAAGGCAATACAAAGCAATACAAATTTACATTGATCAGCATACAGTGATGATTCAAACATTTCAAATGTATTATTTTTGCATTCAGTAAATTAAATACTTACTTGCACAACATGTGTTAGAAATAGCTCCACTCAATAAGACAGAATTTATGCAGAGAATCAACTGCAAAGTCTACAGGAGTTAACTTACTATTAACAGCCATCGAAGGAACATTTAAATTCTTAATCCAAGTATCCCAGTACCAATCCCTATATTATCACTGACTACAGAGTTTTCACTAATGTGATCAGATGACAATGCTCAGGGTTCCCTAGTGGTTAAGCTGTTTCTGGTAACCCTGCCATACAAGATTCAGACACCTCATTGCTGATAATACAGAAATAACAGATCATGCCCCTAAATATCAAAAGCCAAATGATCTGATCTGTCTTCAGAGAATAGGGAGATTGGCAAAACGAGTGCATTTGATGATCTTACAATGATCTTGTGTGTGTGTGTGCAGTGATCTGATAGATTTGTTGTATTCAGCATTGTCAGGCAGCAGTAAGGTGGTATTTCTTCTGTTTTGTGTGAAACACTTCATTTGTGTGAAACCTCTTACATTCCTGATATTCAGTCACACGGCTGCAAGGAGGACTAGATCATGGTTCTATGACCAATTTTCAACTCAGTTTCAACCAATCATTTCGAATCTCCTCTCCGCCTTGCTGCCTGAAGCGTCCTGAGCTTCGGTAGACACCAAGTCACATACTTTACAGGACATCTATTGCAACTGCAACAAGTTTATGATGAATTCCTGGATTCCAGAATTTCTGGTAAGTAGGAATGAATACAGTGTAATTACTTAAATATGACATAAGACTGGCTACTAAGAACACCAAGCTGATGCTGGGAAAGCAGTGGTTACAGTGCAAGAAGTCGTTAGCGTCACATAACAATCATGTTACTGTATTGTTCTGACACAATGTTCAATACTTCCCTTTACACTGATCTGATTACGGGACAAACTATTAAAATAAATATAATTATTTCCACTAAGTGCTGTCTTTCTTACTGTAGCTGACAACCTGTATTTGATTTATTTTGTGGTTTTGCCAAGCCAGGACTTACACAAGGGGAGGCCAGCAAATACACCCACAACTCATTAGCTCTTCTTTCTCATGTGAACATACACACGACAAGGGTAACTAATGGGACATATGCAAACAGGCAATCACTGTCACTGTGAACTGTTAAATTTGCGTACAGATGTGTATTACAGTTATACAGCCTGTATTACAGAGTAGCAAAATACATTATACCTATTGTTTTGGTGGATTTTTGGTGTGTTTGGCTGGGTGGTATGTTGGTGGATTTTTGGTGTGTTTGGCAGGGTGGTATGTTGGTGGGTTTTTTGGTTGCCTGTGAGAGCAAGGTCAGTACAACATCAAGGGCTCCCAAATCCAACTGAATATAACCTTTCCAGGAGCATTTGATACAGTCAGCTAGACAGAGTACTGCCCTGGTGATCCGTGACCCTGGTGAGCCAGCAGGCCCTCTGGCAGCGGAGAGAAGGTTGTGTTTGAAGGTTGTAGCTGGGGAGAGACACGAGGCCTCCTGGGTCAATGGGACAGGTGTGGGTGTCCCTTAACTCACATTCGTGACCCTCGCTCCTGGAGAATCTGCAACAACCGAAAGCACTGTGTGTTATGAACTTATAGTAAGTCAACAAAACCATTCTAGATCAGTCAAATCTAAGAACAATCAGCATCATCAATGAAAACATGGAAAATAAGATGCTTCACTCTGCTTTGTCAGACAATTTAAACTTGGTCGAAAAGCCCATATCCCCTCTGGACACTGCTTTCATTTTTCATTACTGGACCTCTGTCAGGACATCCACCTCCCAACTGAAACCATCCCAGGATAAAAAAAAACACAAGCCCTGGTTCTCTAAAAAGCTCAGCGTACTCGTATGTCACAAAGAACACACACAAGGAGGGTGATGTGGATAGATAGATAGATAGATAGATACTTTTATTCATCCCTGCCGGGGAAATTCAGATGTCCAGCAGCAGTGTGTTGTCTCCCAACAAGCATTCTCACTGCAATACACTCATAACAACCCTGATGACAACAGTTAATCAAATAAAGAGTCACAAAACCAGCTACTATTACTAGTAGTAAACAATTAATGCACTTCAAACAGGTCCGTTGTGTAGTCTTATGGCGGCCGGAACAAATTACCTCCTAATGCAGCCTGGTTAAACAGAAGCTCAAGAAGGCAGTTTGGTGCCTGCCCAGGAATAGTGCAAAGTCAGGCTGGAGTGTGATCCAAGTCTCAGTGACACAGCTGTCTCTAAAAAAGGCATACCACACCAGATCTTGCTCCCGAAATTTTCAATGATACACCACCTTTGCAAGTTTTCAGGGGCACAGGCCCTTGCTCAGAGGGCATATTTCGACCAACAGAGAACGTGTTCTTGAAACAGTTCCGTTCATAATTCTTTGAATCTTGGTGGTATCTAGTGAACCAAGCCGCATTTTCAGAAATTAGCTGCGTAAAATGTCTGCAGTGTAGTGCTAGTTGACTAGTTTTGTTTACTTATGGCAACTAGTTTTGTTTACTTATGGCAACTCATGTTTGGTTATCTTTTGGTTCCAGCTTCGAACCAAAGTGTTAGTTTGAAACGGTTTCTGTTTGGTTGAAATGCTTAGAACGGTTCAAATGTTGGTTTCGCGAACAGGAACGGAAACGGTCTAAGTGTAAGGTCTAAGTGTCATCCTCCCCCATCCTCTCTCACTTTCACACAGAAGGATGTACTTGAGCTCTGCACAATGTTGGGATCTCGCCAGCCGCCCTGAAGCTCTGTGCCAGCTAGCTGTGTTTGCATGCGTTTCCAATTAGTCTATCTCCATGTCCCACCCTGTTTCGATGTATCCATCATCATTCCAGTTCCAAGGAAGGACAAAATAAAATGCCTGAATCACCACAGGCTCATTGCTCTGACGCTCACGTTGCTTACAAAGTCACATCTTGTCATTACACAAACCAATCACAGACACCCCTCTGGGCCCTCTATCGTCGCCTACAGAGCCAAATGACTCTGTGGACAATGTTGTAAACCTCACCCTCCACTACACTACACTTGGTCATATCCAGCACCTATGTTAGCGCTCTGTACATAGACCTCAGTACAGAGTTCAATACCAAACCAATCCCCAATTTGAAGTGCACCCAAGGAGTTACAGATACTGTGCTCCATCTGAGAGTAATCTCCAATTAACGCCGCCTGGCTCTGCCACTCGTACACTCATGACAATCCAAACTTTTCTTATCCGTTGTTCCCCGTTGGTTGAATGCTCTAGCCGTTCCTTTTTTCAAGGTCCAATATCCTATTGGCAATGTACCTTGATTGTACCATGATTGCTCTGAATAAAAGTGTCAGCTAAATGACTAAATGTCAATCTCTCCCCATATATGTATTCTCCATCCACCAATGACTGCACCTCAAGCTGCACCTCCATCAAGCTGGTCAGGTTTGCTGGTGATGAGATCACCACCCTTGGCCTCATCATGGTCCATGATGAGTTGACCTACCGGGGGTCACAGCTGGCGGTATGGTGTATATAAAATGAACCCGGAGCTATGTAGATATAACAGAGGTCGGTTCGTCCACCGCTCACGGCCCTCGAACCCGCCACCTCAACACACGGGAGTGGGAGTCGAACGCTCTAACCACTGAGCTAAAAGCACAGGCTTCCAACTCAGCGGTTAGAAGCGTTCTTAAGGTTAGGGGTGTGAGGATTTACACACGCAACTAGCATGCTAGCTCAGTTTGCCTCCGTTACATAGACAAGACAAAGTTTCTGGGTACCATGTTTACTCATCATCATCGAGTGAGCTCACCAAAGGATGCTCTTTCACAGACTTCTCTGAAAGATGATTATCGCCTCGAAATTTCCCAGCCAGTTCTACCCTCACTTCCTCCACCACCACTGTGTAGTACACCACACACCACAAGGGGGCAGCCGTGGCCTACTGGTTAGCACTTCGGACCTGTAACCGGAGGGTTACCGGTTCGAACCCGACCATTAGGCAAGGCACCTAACCCCTCACTGCTCCCCGAGTGCCGCTGTTGATGCAGGCAGCTCACTGCGCCGTGATTAGTGTGTGCTTCACCTCACTGTGTGTACACTGTGTGCTGTGTGTGTTTCACTAATTCACGGATTGGGATAAATGCAGAGACCAAATATACTTATATACTATATACATCCTCTCTGTCTACACCAAACTCAAACACATTATGCAAACATCCAAGCTACCCATGAGTGTTCTGCATGACACCAGACACAGGAAATGGGCAGGATAGCGACAGACCCACCATTACACCTGGCTCACTGCCTAATCAGCAAATCTCCACTGCGGGTTCCACTCCAACAAGACCAGGACCAACAGACATGAACCGTTTCCCGTGTGGCTCTTGTAAACTACCTATCCTAGCTCCCACCCCCACTGCCCATCCCGCATCGTTGCTAATGCTCCCACCCCCACTGCCCATCCCGCATCGTTGCTAATGCTCCCACCCCCACTGCCCATCGCCTTATCTTTGCTAATGCCCCCACCCCACTGGCCATCGCCTTATCTTTGCTAATGCCCCCACCCCACTGCCCATCCCGCATCGTTGCTAATGCTCCCACCTCACTGCCCATCCCGCATCGTTGCTAATGCTCCCACCCCATTGCAGCAGATCACAAAGTGGGCGTGGTGGAGCATCGCGGTAACGTCACTGATTGACAGTTGGTCGTCTCCGATTGGGAGAAAAGAGTCTGCTAAATACCAGTCAACTTTAACTTACAACTTACTTTAACTTACAACTTGCAAAGTCAAATTCCTGCAAGCATCAAACATTTTGCGAATAAAGCAATTTTGACTTTGATTAACAATAAGGCAAAACGGATGGGATACTGTTGGCATACTAACCTTGGCTTTTTCTGTGGGTTCCACAACTAGGCCATTAATGGAGTTGTTCAGCTCCCGAGACACCACACACAAAAACTCTGCCTGGTCCTCGTTACCATAGTTGTATGATGACCCGATGCTGATGAGCTGTGAAGCATGCGAGGTAAACACAAACAATCTTTTTCAGAGCATTTTGCGAAGGCTGTTCAAATGCCTGGATTCATTTTGAGGCACGATCCAAGATAGGAGGCAATCTAGACCCAGGGGATCTGTAATGCTTCATACCTGTTCAAACTTCCAGCCATCGGACATGGTGGAGACCATCTGGGTGAGTTCTTCCTCCTGACACTGAAGGACTCTGTACACATGCTTCACCGGACCCTTCGAAAACACCAGTCAAGCAAACATTCACACCATTACATACAAGGGCATAGATCTGAAACTAAGATATGGAATATGTAATATGGACCAACTGACATGGACCAATTGACTATAAACAATATATACACTACATAGGCTTCCATATAAATTAATTATAAATTAATATTTTCCCTAAATTCTGCTGCCAGATCATGTGTTCCACAAGCCCAGCAAAGTGTGACAATAACTATCAAACTGAAAAAGAAACAAATCTGACAAATAAAACAACTTATTTTTTTCCTTATGTTTTTTCTTTTTTCTTAATTTTGACCAGAAGGCATGACAGAGGTGCCCTATCTCCATCTAGTGGTAAACACTGAATGTATGCGCGCATGCACACACACAATCACACACACACACACACACACATCCACTCACTTGTGATGTTCTGTTCTCATTGTCCCGAATCCGCTCCTTCACCATTCGAACCAGAGCAGCAATGTTATAGAACTCTGCCTCTTCCAAGACACCTGCACAGCAATGGTTTTGTTTGTTTTTATTTATTACTTCACTGTAGAGCTGTTAGATTGTTTACAAGACACTGTTAGATGTGTTTACATAATTACAAAACATTCCACCAAGCATCGCCTACACCAGAAAGATGTGTTGCTGCACAGGCATGTGTGTGTGGCTCTATGTATGCTTGCAAGAGTTAGTGATCAGGACAGGAGGAGGAACAGAGCAAGAGAGAGAGAAAATCAGGTGGATTACATGTGCTGTAGTGGGTATTTCCTTACCCTCTTCTGACAAGTCTTTATTAATGATCAGCTTGCCATGTCGCAAGTAATTCAAGACAGGGCCAAAATAGGTGGGGTCCCTGTCAATCAGATAGGCCCCTGTCTCATCCTTCAACAAAAAACACAGTATCAGGAATATGGCACAGCCAGGAAGTCTTCTTCTGCACGTCCCAGTTTAATAGCATTTTATTTCCCCAACTTCTCAATCTCTATTCCCAACAAAGTTTGAATCTACTACCCAAATTCTGTGTTTAGATTGTCGCTTATGGCAGACATTTGGAAACGCCCACCACCACCTTTGCACTCAACATCAAAATGAACCTACCATGTCCGATTCCAGATCTGGATCATCTTGGCACAATCTAAACAGAAACGATTTTTGGTCCCTGCAGAGTGTCTGTCGGGTGGTGCAGAATAAGGTGCCGCCGACGTTCAGTCGTACCCAACGTGTGCCAGGTTTTTCTGACGGCGCGCCTGTGTTATTTTTGCGGGGATATCCTGCTATTGAACGTACTGACAGCCCGTGGCATTTTACACCTCCGTGTGTAGCGATCATCACTGCAGGGGAGGCGACTGGAACGCGCCGCTGGTGCTGGTCAGGATGATCAGTATCAGTACCACTCGGCTGCAAGATGTGGAGATCTGCCATTTTATTGGAAAACAAACGACAGCCTATTCTTTCAAGCTCTCCCTTACGCTAGTTTATATCGCACAAAAAAGCACAGGCGTTTTCAACGCAGGCGAAGGCATTATCTAAAACGACACAACAGCAGAAATACAAATATTTGATTCTGCAACAAAAAATGTGAAAGGTTTGACAGCAAAAGTAAAACGCAGCCTATGAACTTCTCTAGACTTCTCCTGAAGACTGCCAATAATATGATGCGCTCTGTTCAGTCTGTTCATTTCAAAATAAAAGTAACACTTTTGTGAGATGCTGTGTTGTGATGGAAAAAATATTTTAATCGTTGAATAGTCTTAGCCAAGTGTATTTTTTCTCAAAAACAGAATCTGCACAGCTTTATAACATTGACTAATTTGTCAGGTCCTTGAAAGGTGGAGGTGAACAAAAATGGACAATCTTTACACATGGATGCCAAATATTTAATGACAATTCACCTACTTGGCCTATAAGCTGCTACAGTCAACATTGACATGTCGTTGACCAAGCCTAATCTCTTGATGCATTAGAAGTTTGTTGAGTTATACTGCTAGAGCTAAGGTTGACCTGTTCTTGCCTGTAGGCTACAGCCTGTCTTGCCGTGCCAGTGCTGACTGAAAGCCTGATCATAAAAAGCCTGATGACCGAAAGCCTGGTCATAGAAATGGTCTAGTTGGACTACTTAATTGGAATGTTAACTAGTTTCTAACCAAATTTCTATGTTCTAAGAGATAATCACCTACCAATGCATACAGAACGGTATTTGTATTAAATTAGACCTAGGCCTAGTATAAGACAACATAAAACATTAATGTTATACATTTTACTGTGAAAATGCAATACCACCAAGCGGTTTCATCTAGCCTATACAGCTGGTAAAAAAAATGAGGGTAACTGTATCATTGTTTAATGTTTATTCTGAGAAACACCAGAAATAGGCCCTAGTGAAAACTAGGCTTAAAGAAAAGTCCCATAAAGTCATTCACATATAGGCCTGGTGTTAAAAATGGGTATCTATCTAACAATAAAAATATCAAGTTGCAATATACTTATTGTAGTGAATGTAAGTAATTAACCACAATACTTTAGTTTAGCACAATACTTTATTTCTAATAATTATATTATAAACGGTTAAACTTGGACAGCATAGGCACGGCGGCCAATCACGAGCCGAAATCAGTCTTACTGTTGCTGATATCATTTCCGTTTCCTGTCGGCCATCACGCTTCTGTCATTGCTGCGTCTGGATCGGTGCAAAAGTAAGTTCTCAACGCTGTTGTCAACTTAATCAATTATTCGATCATATTGTCCAACATCAGTGATGCACTGCTGCTTTAAAGGTTTTTATTTTGTATTTTATTTATTTGCAGTGGCATTTTTACAGGTTTTATTTAGTCCCCTCTTCTGACCTTGCTTTAACCATTTGCGAATGACTAACGTTAACGTCATTAGCCTCAGAAGTAACATTACTGGCCAGGGTCAAGAAGGCATCTTTTTATTCTCTATTTTGGTCTGTCTGTAACAGCATGTCACCGTGAATAACATAAAGAAGGATGTTTATGTACTATTCGATGTTTACAATCCATTCTAGTCCAATAACCTCACAGAGCTTGCTAACTAGCCAGCAAGCTATTTGTGTTCCTACCGACTGCACTACATGGATTTCTTAGCTAACGTTATCCTAGCACAGTTAGCTAGCTAGCCAGCCAGCCGACGAAGCCAACGGTGACCAACAGGCCTAGGATAGAAAATACCTAGCCAGTGCATATGACCTTGTTACTGAGATATGGGGAAAGGGTACAATTAGCGTTAACATTACTATTTTAAGGTTCATCGGTATTTTAGCTTGTATTTTGTAACAGAAACGTTAACTTAAATGTACGTATGCATGAGTTAGCCTTAACGTCAACGTTGTACAGCTTTCTCATAAGACAACTGTTGTGGTTTTATGCTGGCTAAATGTAGAGATCATGTAATACCTTTAATTTGGTAAGGTTAAAGAAAATGGCAGGCCGACGCGCAGCATTGAAGTCCATTGACTGGTTGGCCTTTGCCGAGAGGGTGCCACCCAATCAGAGGGCCATGTTCAACAACCTCAAAACTCGCAGTGATGCCATCGCTGCAAAGTAAGTATGACATTACGAAGAACTTATTATATGTTGGTGATCTAAACTGAACTATTTGGGTGATGACTTACACTAGATCTGTCTGGTTCCTGAGATTGACAAAGGTTACTAACTTTTTTGTTGTTGCCTTCTTTTTCGTGAAGACTGACCTCCCTCCCAGAGAAGCCAGCAGCCATTGACTGGGCCTACTACAGACAAACTGTACCTAAAGCAGGCATGGTGGACGACTTTGAGAAGAAGGTAAGCTTAGTGGAAAACACCTGCTTCACAAATGGTTAGATTGCTACTAAATTTCTCCTTGCATAGTGTGTGCGTGCACATTTCATTGATGGCATTCTCAATTTCTTTTCACGCTGTCAGTTTGCTGCTTTGTCCATCCCTGAGCCAGTTGACACAGAGACATCAAAGATTGCCGCACAGGAGCAGGAATCGGTAAGTAATTCCTTTTTGTAATGGCTCCATCTACGACACCATAATGTTTGTGTAAGGTGACTGACGTATATTGATGCTGTTATATGGGTTTCAGCGAGGCAGGTGTTGAATATATTGCATGGTGGCATTTGGCCATAAACATGTTCAAATGAAGTTGCCTTTACAACAGTTTGTCATATGTTGCTCATTTAACAGCTATCACTTACAGTATAATAGATGACAATCATGGTCGTTGCTCATTGCAATGAATATGTTGAGGTCTGCAATTCAATTTTTTGTTTGTTTATCTTACTGCTCTTCAGAACAAACAAGCACTTGACTACATCCAGGCATCTAAGGCTCGTATTGGCATGTATCAAGCTGAGGTGTGTATTTTTATTTTCTTCATTGATTATAGGTGTGTGTGTGTGTGTGTTAGAGAATGAGTCCGTTTAATACTTGACGTTTGACACCCACTAGCGCCCTCTGTGTGGAACATGCTGTTCTCTCAATGACCTGTGCAAACTTCAAGAGCTTTTTGGAGGTTTAATACAGTTCAACTCATAGGAGATGTACTATTAATGTAATGTAGTAATGTAATATAGAAGTATTATTTTAGAAAAATCCTCTGAAATTACCACCTGTCGTGCTTATTTGCATTCTCAGACTTCTATGGAATTCCTTATTAATCAGTTAATTTTGCTCTGCTGCACAGTACTACATGTACATATATGTAACACATGCTACACAAAAACTGTCAGTCTGTGCTATGGACGATTTACCAGCTTAGCACCAGTGACAAATGTTTTCTAAAGTGTAGATGTTTGTAACTACATACTGATGCTAGAGATTTTGTGGATTGTGTTACAAAACTATCAACCTCTGTAGCACCAGTGCTATGAGCAAAAGAAGTAAACGTACAGCCCTGCTCTCTGCAGCATCCTGCCTGTCTTGTGTTGTACGTTTTATGTTATATTGATGTCAGGTGCTTTAGGCTGGGGATGACATGACTCAGTCCTCACAAGTCTTTGGATGCTTCAAATCCATAATTTTGGCGACTCCGTATCACCTCTCAAGGAATGGACCTCATGTCTTCTCCAAATTGCTGATGCTTTGTTGGCATGTGGTGTAATGGGCACAAGGAGCATGATCTCGTGTGCAGGCCAAGGCTAAAATTGTCAGAGTGGGGGTTTAGAAAAGGAATAATACACAAGTCCTCCCTTCTTGAATAACTGAAATGCTGCGAATGTGGGGATGCAGAGTTCTGTGAATGACCAACGTTGCCCTCTGATTTCCCCCCACAGCTGGAGAAGTTCAACAACATGATTCCCTTCGACCAGATGACCATCGAGGACCTCAACCATACCTTCCCTGAGACTAAGTTGGACAAGGAGAAGTATCCATACTGGCCCCACAAGCCTATTGCTGACCTGTAAATTGTTAGAAATGCCCACTCTAAGTAATATTACACCCCACTTATACAATTGTATAGTCCTGTCTGTGTATACACCTGTTTGTTTCAGGAGTTGGTGACTCAGGATCATATTCTGAGGAGTAAAAACTTTGAAATTCACACATGCATTTAGCGTTTTTATTTTATGGAAATAAGCCTAGAAGCATATTGACACAGCTAGTTCATCAGTGTAAAATAAAAGTTGTCAAGTTGTAGCTATAAGAGAAGATAAAAGTTGTCTACGAGAAGACTGCTGTAGGTGTAATACAGATACATATGGGTTCATACTGCTCTATGCATCACACATCAGATTCTAGGTACATGTAGTACCATGTTCTCCCTTAAAGGCGCTCTAAGCGATGCTGGGTAATGTCACTTCTGTTGACGTTCAAACAAAACAGAAAACTAGCTCGCTACTTCCTCCCCCTCCCTCCTGTGCAATTGAAACTCTTCTAAACATGCATCTCGTTGGTGATTTGCTGGAGCAGTTTATGTTTTTATGGGCAAGGTTTGCCCAAGTTGTTTTGTGGCTGTTTTTGTAGCCTGGGTTGTCCAGAGATCACATTTTTTTACAGTGTATTCAGGACACGGGCAGCTAGCGTATGGTGAGGTGATGTATGCTGTAAGTGACAAAAAATAGCCTATAAAACATATGACTCACTAAGACCTCCATACTTAGTTTTATCTTGCCTCATAAACACAAAAACGATCTGTCTGCAGGACTGGAAACGACATGTCTTGAAGTAAAGGCTATCTTTGTTGTAAACATTTG
>NC_063194.1:1745244-1792744 GCF_017589495.1 Alosa alosa
ACACACAGACACACATACACATACATTCACAGTAATCATAATTATGACACATACTCACACAGTAGACATATATACGCTTGCATGCACAGGCACATACGCAGGCACACACACAAGCACACACACACACACATAACATAACACAAACAATCAAGAATTTCTCAGAATTATGAACAGGCAAGATGGAGGTGGGGTTGTATAAAATGAATTTTACATGTGAAATCTATGAACTAATCATGTTTTGGTACTTGTTGTCTAGCAGATACCAGTGAGAATTGAGTGTGGATAATGCAATTTAGTGAGACAGTTAGAATCATATAGGCCTTTCAGCGTGATTTCTTTTTGTGGAAAAAATGTGCTGGACTGGGCGGCGGTCATATTTTGTACCGCTCTGCGGTACATCTAGTTAATATTGATCCTGACTTTTCATTCTTACCTATTTCAACAAGTTCGGTCCATCTGTTTCACATTAATGACTTTGCCCGTCTTCCAAATGAGGGCCCCCAGTGTTTTCTGGAAACTCAGTCATCAGTGATCTCATACAGATGAGTCCAACAATTATTGAAATATTAATTTAAGTTTAATACTACTAAAAAGATGTCATGCCATTAATGTGGTGTAAGGAAGTAAAATGCCCAATTTTTATTGTTCCTGATGATGTGAGTGATAACAGGTCTCTATCGTCACTGTTTGCTGTGGCTTATATGCTGTTTGATAATTGCAGCATGTGCCCAGTCAGTGTAAAATGTTCATTATTTAGAGCTTTCTGCACACATGTATGCCCATCTCTGGTGTAGTTATAGGAAAAGTAGTATTTGCAGGCACATAGTGGCTTATAATGATGCTATGAGGTTGCTGCCAGGTTCCTAGATGCTGTAGTGCCACTCATCTGTTTTGTCTGGTGAAATTTGATCTGTAAGTTCACATACGGCCTGGATGAATCGGAGAACAGTATCACAGAGGATTTAACCAGCCCTAGGAAGCTGTTCATGGTGCTCATCCAGGCTTATGCAAGATGACCTAAACCATTACTTGACTGATCTTGATGAACTATCATGCTTTTATACAGTATGGTCCAAATTATTGTTTTATTTTTTTCAATGCTATGGACAATTTTGTGAATCTGAAATAAAGATTGAATTGAATTGAGTTAAGTGAACATACTGTACATACATTGAAATGGGACTTAAGTACACAAATAGTATGTGGATCTTCGCCCGCACCACATGCACACACACATACACACACACACACACCTGCCACTGCTCTAACTGCTCCTTCTGCAGGGTAAGGAAATGGGAGCAAGGCCTGGGCTCAGCAGCGTCACATTATTAGCATAGCTGTGTGAGGGAATCTCATTGTCAGCACATTTGACATCTGAGTAGCACCCCACCCATCACACACAGGCGTGTGCACACAGACACACACACACACAGCAACAGGCACATGTGTGTGGTTATTTTAGCTGCCATGCATATGCACAGTTGCACAAGAGTCCAAATGCATAAATGCTTTTGCCCTCTTAACTGTTATCACTGCGGTCCTCGTCTATGCTCTTAGCATTCTATACCACACTTTTGCTAACCTGGACAAAATCCCCCATAACACTTTTTTTTTATTATTGTAAACATGAAGCAATTTTGTTAAAGTAGCCTATAAACCAACGTATCCGTTGCCGCCCTGCACTATATCTCACAGGCAATAAATATTTACAAGGAAATTAGCAAATAAAATATAGAGCTCAGTATGCTGTATGTATTTTTGTGTGTTGGTGGGCTTGATGTTTAGGGATAGATTTACTTCCCGTGAAGGTGGAAGGTGCCATGAAAAACATTGGCCGCCATAAATTACATCCTGACATGCACACCATTGTGCACTATAAATTTAAATCTCCCTTCGCACTCTATGGACCTCTGGTGCGGAATCTTTGGAGCTGTTTAACATGTGCTGGCCTGATGTGTAGCCCTCCAGTTTGCTTGTTAGAAAAACAGTGATAGTTTTGTCATCAGACTGGCTCTAAATAACAGAATTGGACAGAAGAAAACCGCATCTGCTGCACAAAGCTGCTTTGAATTGGCCCTGTTAGTGTGGAACATAGGCGGACTTGCCATAGGGCTCAACTGTTACCAAAACTGGGAAGGGCTTGCTTCTTGAAAGGGGTACAGTATGTCTTCAGGAAAGAGTGTCGTCCTTCCCCAAGAGATCTGCCCATTGCTGTCTCTCTCAAAATGAAGTGGGTAGATATGATCTCACTGTCATGCTCAGTCATTGTCAATGCTACTGTTACATTCAGGTGAGCTCATGCCAGGGGAAAAGCAGCTGCTCAGTACTGGTTGACTTCTAAACAAGATCATGTTTTAAATTCCATAAAAATTGATGAATCAAAATCATAAGGTGACTTCATCGAAAATATAAAGGCTTCCTTTAACAAACTCTTTTTTCAGAGCATGCTGTCCCTGTCTCTCCCTGGGTTTGATTCATTTTTACAGAAACCATGTTGGTCTCACACTCATTCAAATCAAATTTAGTATGTCTAGTAAAATGCCATGCAAAGGAGTTTTGAAACTATTTTAATGTGATTAAGCATGTTGTTTTGCCCCCTCATACTTAGCCTTTTAGTGCCATGCACGGGCATAAACAACGACATTTTTACAAGATGCAAAACAGTCGACTTTTCCCCTTTGAGACCAAGTGGAAGATTCCACTCTGTTGTTTGGGCTGCCAGTACATCTCATAAAGATGGCTGCACGGGCCGCTGTGAGCACTCTGGAGTGGTGAAAGCCAGATGTGATGTGTCACCCGGGAAAGTTAGTTAGTCAGGCCCTGCGTTTGTTTTTACAGCTTAATTAAAACCCCTCCTCTCTCCCTGCTCTGGCGCTGGCCCACCGGTGACCTGAGGGGTGTAGCCACGGGGCTGAGCTGACCGGGACCAACTCCAGGGGTCAAGGGTCAGCGTTAACAGACCAACTGTACAACTGTTCTCCACCCCAACACGAGTGTAGACATGCCCTGGAGAAAGAGAGAGAGTGTGTTTGTGTACGAGAGAGAGTGAGTGTGTGTGTGTGTGTGTGTGTGTGTGTGTGTGTGTGTGTGTGTGTGTGTGTGTGTGTGTGTGTGTGTGTGTGTGTGTTTAAGAGATTGAGAGTCTGTGTGTGTGTGTGTGTGTGTGTTTAAGAGAGAGAGAAAGAGAGAGTGTGTGTGTGTGTGTGTCTGTGTGTTGTCCTCACTTTCCCTGTGCTCAGCCATTCTTCCTCCCACCCACCCCAGCTGACGATTCAGCTGTCACACACACTTGTGCTCACGTCGTGTGTTCCCTGGCCTCTCTGACCGTAATGATTTGACCGCATTCACTCTGCATGTCCCCTGCTCAGTTGTAATCAACTGACTATTAGCTAAGTAGCTGAAATGTGATCCATTGGTTGCATGGATTTAAAACAAATCCAAACTGGATGCTGTTGTCTGCATATTTTTATATTAGTGAGGCCTGAAACAGAAGGGGCCCAGTACCAGGACTCTCAGAATTCCCCTTACCATCCTGAATTAGATCTTCGGGACACTGGGTTGAGTTTCTCGCCCGTCCGATGTTTTTACTGTAGCTGCTAAAGAAGCATGTCTAACCCACAGCATATCAATCACTCCCCACTACATTAATACTGTGTGTGTGTGACCATGGCTATTTTGGTTTGGAGTAGCAGTGGAGCATAGCCACCGCCTTTGTTCTGGAGTTCCTTTTTTTTGTTCTGTTTTTGAGGATGGGGATTAAAGCTCTGCATGTGAGTAGCCAATGTCATCTGGGGTTATGCTGGTTATTTAAAAACATCAAAAAAAGGGACTCAACCTCAGGCTCTTTGATGTTTTTGTCAGACATGCTTGCTTGGGGAATTTGATTCCTGGTGAAGGGAGCCGTACGTTGAAATTATTACGAGGTGCAGGCGAGCCAAGGGAAACAAGGCAAGGTAACATTTTCAGTGATGATGCAAATTTCATGCAGAATAAAATGTCTAGTTCCTTTTTGCTAAATTTACCATCGAGTTGTGCTGTAATTATCCTTCATGCGTAGCTTCTGGACTAAGGTGACCTTCTCCTCAGCTTCTCTCTCTCGGGCCAGTCGTGACCTAGCACTCGTTTTCTCTGTTTTCTTTGCAAGTGCCAGACACATAAGTCTTTGAGTGAAGTTTTTCTTTTTGTAGCTTTTTTTGCTCCAATAAAATGGAGCCCGGGTCAGGTGGTCTGCTGTGCTGATCAGGTGATGAAGCCAGCGGGGAATGCGCGTGTCATTGGCCAAGTGTGTGTGTGTGGCTGCCAGCAGAATGATTTGCACTCTTGGACAAGGAGTTGACTCAGCGAGATATCGGCTTCCTGAGAAAGAGGGTGGCTTTGTTTTCTCATTCGCAGCGGCCTTCAGAAAGAGGTCCTTTAGGTAATGGTGTTTACAATGGTGTTTACCACGCAGTCATCCCACAGTGCTGGTCATTATGGTAGTGTGGCAGTAGGAGAGAGCAGTCTTCACTGAAGGCATGACACATGCTGATTCAGCATGAGGTTTGAATGAATGAGTCTCAGTATTTGGGATTAAGAGCCACTGTGTGGATAGCCTGACTGGCATTTGTGCAGAGCATGGCACTTTTTTAAATTTCAAATGATCTGCACGATGGGGGGAAAAGGCTTGTTCTTCATAGCCACTATTCAAAAATGAATTGCACTCTTGCTTTCCATAACAGTGGCATGGTGTGCCCCTGCCAAGAGACACATTCAAAAAGTAAACCATTTCTGGAATACACATGTTCACATAGCTTTTGCTTTTGGACCACAATTTGCCAAAGCTGCAGAGTTAAAAATGTTTCTGACTTCTCAGTTCAATAGTCATAGTCAATGCCAATGTCATCCTGCTTGTTTTCCTGTGTGTTTATGCTTATGGTAATTTTGATAACACAGATGAATGAAGACCCAGTCAGACCAATTGTAGGAAAAATTCAGGAACAGTGTTTTATTTGATGTGCATCAAGGGAGAGACAGCATGACTTCACCTAAACATCCATCAGCTGCTCTAACTAGACAAGGAAATAGTTAGGGTTTAAGTATCCTTTACTTAACGGGCTGATGGCGTTGGTCATCCCATCTCACATGGACTACACTGAATCAAACTCTGATTAGTGGCAACCTGGCAATCCGGAGCAGATAGCTACTGACACAGCCATGCAGGACAGTGAAATACTGCAAAGTCATAATATTCCCGCTTATCTAAATACATAGTCACACACAGATATACTCAGGGACAGTACAGGAACAGAATGAAATTACAACAGTCATCTCATTATGTGGAAGAACACATAACAGAAACATCAGGACATAAAGCACTTGTGAATATAAAAATCATAAGTTCTGAATCCAATACTCTCAATGTCAACAGACACAGAGCTTTCAACCATCAACATTCACCAAGGGTTCAATCTTTAGAGAAATGTTGAAGACATAACATGAGGAGAATTTATTCTACGCTTATCAAGGAGACAGGATTGTGCTCTTAGGGTGTTCCTGGTCTCCTGCGTCCTCGTCCTCGTCCTCGTCCTCGTCTCACCCCACCCCTCGATCCATCCATCACTCTCACTGCGTCTGTGTCTCTCTCACAAACAAACAAGCCACATCCGCTGTGGCGTGAAAAGGCCAGAGTGCCCTTGCTCTCCTCGCGTCCTACCTATCCATCAGCTGCCCATTGTGCCCTCTTGAGTGAGTCATCCATCATGCCATGAATCACACAATCTGTCAGCCCCGTTTCCTGCCACGGCTGATGGGCATTGTCGAACCCGCACAATGGCCCCCGATGCGCGTTTCCTTCAAATGCTGATGGGCTGACCCTGTCTGCCCCTAATGCTGATGGCTAAATTTATACGCGATCCATTTAGTCCCGAAGACACTGGGGGTTATGACTCCACAAGGGGTGACGAGGAGGTTATGACTCCACTCCACATATGCACATATTTGCATGTCCACTCAGGACAGGAGACAGGAAGTCCAAACTGTTTTTATTTCTGGGGGCTGTCAAGTATTGATCGGGCGAGTCTGTATCTAACCGATCTGTGTGTTTTCCATACTCGGGCGAGGATTAAAGTTTCACTCCAAAACAAACCCACCCCTCCCCCACGTGGTGTTCCTTTCTTTCTCCAACAAACAAGATAAAAATCTTGTGTTCATCCAATGAGAATCAGTGATGGATAGTGTGTCTACACACCACACTGCCAAGAGATCTCCATGGGTATCGGTGTCTGTGGTATGTTCATGTGGGAGAGGCCTGGGGAGGGAGCCAGTGTTGAGACTGTGGGGGTCACAGCGTTTGCAGCGTCCACAGATAAAGCCTCGGACTGGTTTAAAGGAGAGAGAGGCCATAAGTAGAAGTCAAGGGGATAGAAAACCTCTCTAAACAAACGAGCCAGTCTTGCTGTCTCTGTAATGTCAGGTTGAAGTTCTGTGTTGTGTTTTGTGTGTGTGTGTGTGTGTGTGTGTGTGTGTGTGTGTGTGTGTGTGTGTGTGATTGACATTATCTTAGAGAGGGTTTGTACGAAGCCAGGGCAGCACAGAGCACATTTCATTGTCCGCAACTAATGAATGCATGACATCATGAGAAAGTAGTCGCCCTGGTGACACGGTCCACTGTTTCTATGGCACGGCTGAAATGGCATTGCCAATTCTTGTGAATGAAAGCCGGGGGGGGGGTGGGGGTGTGAGTAAATAAAAGTGCTATTGGCAGTGTGTTTGTTTGACATCCTCCTCTTGTCAGAACTGGGGGAAGGGGGGCCAGGGTTGGGGGGTGGGGTGGGGTGGGGGAGTTAGGCATGAGGTGGCAGGCCCCATGAGGACGCGAGGAGTGTTCCCGGCTGTCTGCAGAAACCAAGTATTTCTCTAGACTCAAGTCAGTGTGAACTGCTGTGGGCTGAATTACAAGCAAAAAGAAATGGCCTGCTACACCATACTCTTACTCATACTCTTTTCTAAAGGTTGTATTTCTATGGACTAAAATAAATGTATTATGTAAAAGCGTTATTTTATGGCGACCATGAAGACATATGCTTTAAATACCATATGAACGACTCATGTTGTTTGGTCTAAATGAACATTTGGCTTTGGATGATTAGATCGCTGGAACCTGTTGAACAATATGACACGTATACGAACATATTGTATGTTCGTTTTGATATTTTACATTTGCAAAATTTTTCACACAAAGCACCACAAATTATGCTGATTGATTTATCTTTGGTGAATTGTTCAGCATTATCAGTAGGATTCACATATCCATACAAAGGGGAAGTACATAAAATGGGTAAGAAAAACAGGAAAGAATGAAAGGGAACCTGTCCTCAGCTCAGGGCAGCGAGAACCTCCTGTTTGGAATGAATACCAGCACCAATCAGCACAAACACACTGACAAGAATTTTGTGGTAAAACATTTTGGCCAAACAGCACTCTCTTGGCAGCGGGTATGCAGGACACTTACTGTAACTCCCATTTCAAAAAGCCTGCTGCTGCTAATGGCTCTTTGATTTGTACCAGATTCTTATTTGAGGACAAACCCAGTATGGAATTGACATTATTCAGCTTCTCTCGCTCTCCAATAAAGTGAGATCAAGTGTATTTCTCAATCTTCCATCTTTCCACTGAGGAAGAGTCAGCAGGAGTTTCCTCCTCATTGATGCTTTTGACTCCACCTGTCTTCTCCATCAGTGGCCTGGAGGTCCCTGGTGTCCCAGGCCACGCTGGAGAGAAAGGAATTTGTACATCAGTAGGACATTCAGACAGACTAAATGAATTGAATGAATGCTACATTTTAGTCATTTCCACTGCAATGTAATTAAAATGTGATTCCATAATGCAGTTTAATTAATCAATGTAATTAATTTTTCAATTTAAAATTTGTTAAAATGACCAAGTTTCCTTTACTAAAGAAACAAATAAAGCCTCTGTGGAAAGGTGCATAACTCCAGTGACAAAACAGTCGCCATACCTAAAATTAAATCACAGACACCAGCATCAGTGAGTTTTAGTTAGATAGATTGAAAGAATGAAAAGTAAACACTTGGCATGACTTAAAATACATTTTTTGTAAAAAATGGAAATGGCAAACAAATGAAAATAAGACAAATACACATTCTTGTGAAGTTTCACTTTGATTTCTGAAAGTACTTCATATCCATATAACAAATGTGATGGGATCTGGGAAAACCCATCACATGGTGACATTTCACCAATTTAAGATTCTAATATCATCCAAGCAACATCCAGGATTTTGCGAGTATAGTATCCAGGATGTTGCTTGGGGAAGGGATCAGAATCTTAAATTGGTGAAATTTCACCATGTGATGGGTTTTCCCAGATCCCACCATCACATATATTTCAAAATGATGCAACCAGAGATGTTCACAAGAGAGGGTTGAAACCGAGCAGTATTCAAGGGTTTATGATTTCACCATGTGATGGGTTTTCCTAGACCCCATCACATATATTTCAAACTAGATGTATCGCATAGCGGTACAAAATATGACCGCCGCTCAGTCCTGTCCATCCTTTCCGCGAAAATAAATCACTTTGTCAATTTGTCTCCATCTTTTACTCCATCCCCCTCTTGAAACTTTTGTGTATGCTTGTTTGGCATGCCTGTGTGTGTGTGTGTGTGTGTGTGCGGCTGCACAGAAAGTAGCCTACTGGCGCTGAAAAGGTGAATAGATTGTAGAATAGCCAAAGAAGTTGTAGCATTGTTATAAAACCTTTAAAATCTCTAAACAATCACAAGTAGGGCAGTTCATCACAGTTCATCCATTGCAACTGGATTGATGAAAGGTCACTTACACCTATAGGCTACATTGTATTTGGGAAAAGCAAAAGGTATCAGCATAATGTTATATTTTTATTTATTTATTTATTTATTTATTTATTTATTAATAAACAAAAACATCTCTGTCAGTTCCATGCCGTTTTCAACAGCTATCAAAAACAAAGGTCATTTTTGGATAGATGAATTTTTTGTGAATGTTTCTTCTTCTGCTTAAGATTTTAGTCATCTTTAGTTCATGTGATACTTTATTGTCAATGCACAAATTAAGTAACAGTAGTCTGAAACGAAATGCTGTTTTACATCTAACCAGTGGTGCAAATAACTGACATGTCCAAATGGGCCTTGATGAAATGCATCGCTAGACTGTGCATACACATTTTAAAGGGCCAACATTGAAGAGCTGTTGTCCGTTGTTGTTCGTGCATATATAGGCTGATTCATGTTCCCTTGCATTGTGTAACTGAGGTCCATGGCTTGTCTGGCTTTCACCAGACCAAGCTCAATCTTTTAAGAAATCAAAAAATAAATAGCGGGCAGATCAAGCTGGGTTCACCCAGCCTAGTCCATAGGCGCCCGATATTGTTTAATTTTCCGATTGAGATATCCACGCTCTGGTTATTCTAAATGCAAAAATGCATCAGGGAGTTGACAAAACTGTATCTAACAAACTAGATCCTAATAGAAAGCTGTTAGCTTCTCTAAGCTACAGGTAGGCCTATAAGGTAAGCCTATTTACAACATAAATTGTCAATAGGCTATGCTGGCGACACAAATAAAATCTCTTTTGGAAACCAATGGCTTACGCCTTACAGTATCAAGCGGACTTAAACTGCCATATCTTGCGAAAAGTTGTAATAAAATTCACGCAGCTCCATGAGTCAAGGAAAGCGCGAATGAAGTAGCCACTTCTAAATGGGACCCACTACAGTAGCTTAAGGTGTGTTGCTAAAGCAGCCATAATGAAATGAAGGTATCAGTGTTTGGATACTTCACACACATGTGCTTTTTAAACTCACAGACTACAACTACCAAGCTGGAATCAAAGCACATCGATTCCCCTCTCACACCCTGCACGCACTTAAAACAAATAAACAGGCATCTCAGTCTCACGCGTATGTATAGGCAAAACTGTATCAGACCGGTTTAGCGTTGGTAAAATCTTCCATTGCACAGAATGATTTTTGTAGCACTTGCAACAAATGACAGTCGAAAGATACAATTACAGTGCTGCTACCAATTTGCTTGGTATAACCGCATTTATAGTTTTCTACAAATGCAATCAAATTCGCCTCCATCACTCAACCAACGCTAACAGTAACATTATTGTACCTAGGTCCTTATTGATATTATAAGATTAACGTACCTGCAGTAAAAACCAAGCATGTCCGATAAACATTCTCAGATTTATTTCGGCTTCAAGAAGAAATGGGAATTACATTTCATGTGAACATCATCCCATCCTTATTAGACGTTCTCGGTAAACTACAGTCCTTGTAGGAAGCGCCCATTGTTTTTCCAACCCACTTTTAACTTCCAACAAAATTACGTCTCACTGCAACGATGCGCCATCTAGTGGACAAACCACTACTTATCGCCAATACTGGAAATGCAGCCATGATGATGATGATGATGAATATTTGGCTTTCTTTTAATCCTACTGAATTTGTAATTATGTATCGGCTGTTCTAATACCAATAGTATGTGCGTACCTGTGTGTGTGTGCATGTGTATATGTGTGCACCACCATCTACAGGCCAATGAGTGTACAGTCACTAAATGTACACATAACCTAAATTTTTTTAGACCCCCCCAAGGATGAAATTCAACGAAACTTGGCATACCCCCAGAGAATGCCAGGTCAATCATACACATAAAATTTGGTGCAGTTCTGAACATCTTAACTAAAGATAGGGGTGATTAAAGCAGAATGATATTGCATTTTAATTTTTTACCGGGGGGGTGCAAATCACAAATAAGTTATGAGCCTGGCTAGCGCCACCACTTCTCAATGAGACGTGGTCTGGGAACCAAACGTTCATTTTCTCGTATTTGAAAAAAATGCCCAGATCCGTTTATTGGGTGCCACGGATGTCTATCAAATGCGTCTGTGCATAGCTCATCGTCGTCTTGCTTTCCCACCTGTTCTGTGATTGGTTCCCTATCTCAGGCGAAAATTTGCTTCATGGTCTCCAGGCTGCCTTAGCAGCGTGAATCAAATCGTGCGCAAGGCAGCATGGGAACACCCAGGCTAGTGGGCCCTTGAGACCAACATACCATAAAAATGTCTTCATCCTCGGTGCCACGGTTCAGGTAGTTATTTAGGAAAAACTGCATTTTTTGGGTTTCGGGGGGCCCAGCGCGGTGGGGGAGTGGCCCCCGGGGACCAAACGAAATTTTTCCGTAAAAGTCTAGTGGGGCTACATACCCACCAAATTTCATGTGCCCTGGTGGTTCGGTGTCCCGGGTATCGTTGACCAAAAATTCAGGAAGTAGATGATGGGGGGGAAAAAACAACCCCTTTCTTCTTTATTTCAGTGTAATAGCTAAAGTGAAATGTAAAACTCCCTGGATCTAATGGCATTCAAATGTGGAAATGGCTGCATTTCAGATTTACCCCACTGGACTTATTTATTTTCTATTGATTGCATCTGTTGTATCTATTTCAGACGTTCAGACTATTTCAGGCAGAATATTCTGCAGGTGCCCACTGGGACAGACAACGATTCCTCACGCTCATAAGGAGTCCTCAAGAAAAACGCAGATTAAGTTCCCTTTTTGGACAGCACTAGATCTGGAACCATGAACCTTACTGAATAATTTTATGTCTTTTTAAAAAGATAAGCAGCCTCTTTTGGACTCCGTTTGAGGCGAGACTAAAACGATATAATTGAATTGGCCTCTGCCTCCTCCATTTCCATCGTTTTGAAAAAGTCAGCATTCACTATGATATAATTATCCTGATCTTTGGCTCTCGAGGAACACATAACGGGAAGTTCTCTGAGGTCTTATGTTCCCGTTATTTCCATTATGTTTTTACAGAACATTAGAAACAATTTAAGTTTTTTAGTAGATATTCTTGTTGTACTTCATTTTTTAATTTTTTATTTGCATCTTCTGATTCAATTTACTTTACTGCATGTGCTCTTGTTATGTAACTATGTTTGAACGTTCAGTGTCACTGATATAATGTCAGTCAAAGTAATATGCCACGTTGGACATACTACATTCAGAAATAATAATGATAAACCAAACAGGAAGTGTGATATCAGAAGACCCAGCCAGGTGTGAAAGAAACTGAGAAGACAGCAAGAGAGCGAGAGAGGTTAGAAAGGGAGAGATGGAGGACAGAAACGAGCAGGGCTGAGGGAGCAAAAGAGGAAGACTGTGAGGGAGAGAGAGAAGGAGAGAGAGAGAAAGAGAGAGAGAGAGAGCGGGTGTTGATTATGCTGAGACTGTGTCTTGTGGGCGACAGGAGTGTGAGAGGGGAGGGTGTGTGAGTGCGGTGGGGGTTTTGTGTGAGTGTGTGTATGTGGGAGGTGGTGGTTTTGTGTGTGTGTGTGTGTGTGTGTGCGCTCCCTGACTGTGGGCGGTGTGTTTGTGCGGAGGGCAGGGCCACGTGCGAAGACCACAGAGGGCCCATTGATTTCGGCCCAATCAAGGCCAGGGGCCTGTGGGGGGTGGGGAATGGTGTGAAGTCAACACATTCCTCTCATTCCTGCGCTTCCCCACAGGAGAGAATGTCACAGGCACAGTCCCCCCACATCCCTCCCTGTCCTATTCCTCCTCTGGGACGAGTACATCTCTCTCAGTCGCACCTCTCCTTTCCTCTCACTTCTTCTCTTGTTCCCTCCTCTCTTCTCCTCCATGATTATTCTGCCCCCCTCCTCTCCTCCTCTCTTTTCTACCATGTCCTTATTCTTCTCCAGTCCTCTCCACCCCTCTCTCCACCTCTCTCCCCCCCTCTCTCTCCCTCTCTCTCCCCCTCTCTGCTCCAAGGCTGAGGAGCGTTTCCTGCCTCAGGCCGGGTTTCGTCCCCAGTGCACTCTTTTGGGTCAAGGGAGGAATGATGAATTAGCAAATGATGTTTAGGTTTCCATCTGATACCGTGTCGGTCGTGTGTGTTCAAGAGAACTGCATCCCATTATGCGGATCGTGATGAAACTGGGGAATGTCTGTCCACTCCCGTTTCCTACTGTGCCAATAGTAGACCACTCTCCAAAAATATATTGTGATCTCTGCCTAAATAGTCTCAGCCATGCTGTCTTTTTTTGGAATACATTTACTCGTGAAAGGTAAATAAAAACGGATAGAGCTCCTCAAATGAATTCAAGCGGTGAAACAGGAGGACGTAAAAATGCACTAAGACGCACTTTTCTCCACCAGCTGGGAGACCTTCAGATGCGTCCCAGCAGCTGTTTCTTTCTTTCTTCACCTCCAGACAACAGGGCTTTGGCTGTTCTGGAGGCCTTATTCAGACAGTGGTTTTGAGGCCCGATTCGGTGGAGATGGAGAGCTCGGCCCCGTCGCCACGTTCCATGTCTCCCCCCTTCTCTGGGAATTTTTTTTCTCCGCCGTAGAGCGCCCCAAGAGAGAGGGTTTGCTGCGCCGCAGTGTTGCCATAGGAACTTTGTTTGCATTTCCCACTGAGTGATTCCGGGGCTACTGGCTTTCAGCTGGAATTCAAACTCTCAAAATTGAGCTCGCAGGTCGGTCTGGAAAAGTAATCGTCAGTCTGCGCGTCGTCTTATTGGAAGACATTTACGGGGACGTTTCCGTCTAGTGAAAATTGTGCATGCAGCCAGGGGAAATACTAGGGAGTTGTCTAAACCCAAAGGCTTGAGGACAGGGCTGCACTGGGCACAGACATCCTCTACAGCCAATTTATGCAGATTTTATCTGGGCTTTTTTGTGTTTTGTTTTAACCTTGAGACAAGAGGTTTCCTGGCCATTAAAATCACAGAGGTGAAGTGCACAGTCGTCCATTTTGTGCTGCATCACAGAGCCCCATTGAGCGTGCTCCCGGGTCTCTTCTCCCTCAGCACACCCTGCCCGCACTCCCACTAGGCTCACGTTGAAACAAAGAGCCCTTTGAGCGTGACCTTGACAGATCACTTCCCCGCGCACCATAGGAACCGGTGCAGAGGAATCCGCTCAGTTCGGTATCCATCCAACAACAGATTATCCCTAAAGTAGAGATCATATATTTCATGAACCAGTGGCATCATGAACAAAGCGGACTGGTCATCACAGTGGTCATCTCCTCAAGGCCAGGGTGAAGTTAGTGGGATGATTAATATTTGCCAAAAACAGATAGATAGCCTATGTTTTACTTCAAACAAATGGATTAATGTAATTGTGTTCTTTTAAAAAGCACAAGAATTATTGTCAGTTTATTTTGGCCTACAATCCAATCAAGATGAGTCTGGCATGGTGTATGGATAATGATATTTCAAAGTGATAGTGTTATTATTAGAAGCCAAATGACTTATGCCTGGTTCTCTCAGAGCAGATGGAAATGCCTCTGTTTTGAGAGCAATTTCATCTAATTTGCAGTGACAGCCTAGAGAAACAAATGTCCGAGTGAACATTCAGGGGAAGGCAAACTTCAACAGGAGAACATTGAAACCAGCTGCCTAGTCTTTCCTAACTGTCTCCTGCCAATCACTGAGGCTGTGACTAATGTTGAAGGTTCATCAGCACTACCAAAGCTTCTGAGAACAAAAAAAAAATTCAGTGTCATTTCTGCTTAAAAGCACCATCACTTATCAAGCACTTCTCTAAAATTGTCAGGAAATGCGTGGTTTGAAAGGAAATTGCAAAAGGATATATTTTTACACTTCATGCAGATTCATGCTTGTGGTGATGGTTAGAGTGATAATGACAACATCAGGCACACAGACTTCCAAAAAGGTTTTGTTTTTTTTAATCTCTGGAAGGTAACCGTTACAATTTAACAGCCTGAGGAATAATACAGACTGAAATTGCACTTCACAACTTTTTCCTTTCTTAAAAAAAAAAAAAAAAAAAAAAAAAAAAAAAAAAGGCATCAACTCGATACATTTCTGTCATAAGAAACAAACAGCAAAAAAACAACCAAAAAAAACTGTACATAGAAGCTTTTTACAAAGCATTTGGAACTCTCCATTTCACAATGCTCTTTCACATTTTTACTTCTTTTTTACACTTTTTACAGAGTCTGCTACATTCTCTTCTCACATTTAGCTGTGGAAGTGCGATCAATGAGAGAATGACTGTTTCCACTTTTTCTTTTTAAAAAAAAAAGCAAAGGCATTTCCACAGTGGATGGCTTTGCAAGAAGTCCGACATCTCGTCACATTTAAAAGCCGTAGCCTCTGCCGTGCTAAGCCTTGAGCCAGCATCTGAGGAGGCTACTGGGGGCACTTGAGTCTGTCTCTCCTCAGTGCTCCACACGGTCCTCAGTGCACTGGAGAGGCCGCCTGGGCTGTCTGTAGGGGGAGTGGGTCCCTCCCCCCCAACCCAAGTCTTCCAGGAGAAGCCCCAGCTTTGAGCTCTCAGGGGCCTGAGACGTGCAAGTAGGGGTCTGGGGTTGGGGTCGCGGGGTCGCGATGGGTGTGCTCTGCGGTCTCAGTCCGTGTCCACGTGGCACGGGTTGGTCCCCAGTCTCTGCGCCTCCCGGTACGCCGTCAGGAAGTCCTTGTAGTGCGGCATGCAGCCGAGCCACGCCTCGCCGAAGCGCACCGTGCCTGTAAAGAGGAAGTCGCCCTCGCCAGGCCTCACGCCACACTGATGGGGCATCTTCACACGGCCAGTCCAGCGCTTGGCCCGCCCGCCCCCCGACACAAACACCCGCGTCTTCTGCCGGAGCAGCCGGCTCAGAGACACAGTGACTGAGGACCGCTCCTCCTCCTGCTCCACGCTCACAATGCTGCCCTGGGCCACTGGGAGAGGGAGAGAGGGAGGGAGAGAGAGGGTGGGAGAGAGAGAGAGATGGTTTCATTTCAATGTTTGAATTGTGTCCATTACTGCGATTTTGTTATCACTGTTTGTATTGTGTTATTGCACTGTAACTTTGGCAACATAGCATGAGTCATGCTGATGAAGCAACCTTGAACTGAAAGGGAGGAGAGAAGGGAGGAGAAGATTGCAGAGAAGAGAAGAGCTAAGCTGATCAACAGCCGAGTTTCTCCCATCACCTGGTGATTTAGCAAAACCAACAAACCACCAGGTGTGTGTGTGTGTGTGTGTGTGTGTGTGTGTGTGTGTGAGTGAGTGAGTGAGTGTGTGTGTGGACTGTGTCTAGGCCTTACCGAAGTCGCTGGTGCAGACGGCCAGGAGTACCTCCGCGTCACTGCACGGCTGGCAGGGGGCTGTGGAGAGAGAGCAGGGGGCAATTAGTCGGGTAATTTCACTGCTGGAAAACACACTGCTAAAGTCATCAGCAGCAGGAACCCCCCACCCCCCACCTCCCCCAGCATATCTGAGGCAGCTAACTCTTCTCATTAGAAAACAAACGATGGAAGTCAATGTGAGCTTGTGACCCCTTCAAGCATCCACTACCTCTTAAAATGCACACAGAAGACAGCCACGTGTGCCTCAACACACACACACACACACACACACACACACACACACACACGCCCGAGCGGTGGTAATTAATTTCTCTGGCGTGTGGTTATTTATTTACACTGCAGAGGCAGACCCGGCCGTCATGACCCACTGGCTTCCAGTTAAACACAGAAACCCAGCAGTGGAGGCCTGCAGCACACAGCCGCTCGTTAAACACACAAACACACACACACACACACACACACACACACACACAGGCTGAGGGCCACTGGCCAGCCCCAGGGGACACCTTTCAGAGAAGGAACTCCTCACACTCACACACACACACACACAAACACAAACAAAACAGAGTATGACACACACACACACAAAATAAAACTTTTACACAAACACAAACATCGAACAAATCACACTCACGTACACACACAAACAGTTTTAAGAGTTTAAACACATACACACACACAAACACAGTCATTCATTCAAACTCCGACACACACACACAAACTCAAATGAGAACCAGCTGGGGTAATGGATACAAGACCCCGGCACTGTGACTAGCACACTCCCAATGGGACCAGTAGCACGAGCCACTCTCTGATCACGCAGCCCTGGACTGAGGGTCCGCTATCTGACCAATGAGAGAGACAGAGTGAGAAAAAGAAAGAGAAAAGCTTTGTTTAGAGGAAGTCCACCACTACTTGATCTTGAGCTTGCCCAGATCTCGACAGCAATACTTTCACACAGCAAAACTAACCTCTGGCTTCCACCCCTATGCTTTTTGGCATATGTGTGTGTGTGTGTGTGTGTGTGTGTGTGTAGGTCAGTGGTGGTAGGAAAACTGAACAGCCCAGCATAGACTATTTATAATTCCCCCAACCCCAATTCTCCCTTGATCCAGCAGTGTTAGCGAGCCTGTGTGTGTGTGTGTGTGTGTGTGTGTGTGTGTGTGTGTGTGTGTGTGTGTGTGTGTGGTGGGCTGGGGGGTAGCACTCTAAATGAGCCCCTTCATGTCCGCCCTGTGATGAGTTGACTCAGGTGGCTCACAGACAGGGGTTTATTAGCGCTGGTGCGGTTTTCCTCAGCTGCAAAACTGCCCCGTGGGGCAGGTGTGGAGGTATGGGGAGCAGTGGGGTGGGGTTGGGTGGAGTGGGGTGGGGTTGTTGGGTGGGCTGGGTGTTGCAGAATCAGCAGAAGACTGAGAGGGAAGAGGAGAAGGCAGTAATCCCCGACAAATGGGCTGATCCACCACACCCCAAACCCCTTCTTAACCCCCCTCCACCCTCTGCTTTGTTGGTTCAGGTGGTCAGTGCCCTCGCCCCAGCTAGAGAAACAAAAATCCACCCCAATGACCAACCAAACGGCGATGATGCATAATTTTTTTTTTTATTAAAAGCAGTCGGTTAAAGGCTTTCTTTTCTTTTCTTTTTTTGAGTAGCCACAACGTTTGTTCTCTGATGCCACTTTGTCCTGCTGAGCTGCTGAGCTAGATAACACTCATCCTCAAAAGAATTTTCATGAGAAAACCGTCAAGATTGCAAAAGAGCAAAAATAATAACGGAAAAACAAACATGGCGCAACCCCGAACACAAACTTGGTTTGGGCCAACCATCGTTTCATTTCCCAAGAGCTGTGTTGGGGTGTGTGAGTGGTGTGTGTGTGTGTGTGTGTGTGTGTGTGTGTGTGTGTGTGTGTGTGTGGTGGAGAGAGCAGGGCTTAGGTCAGCTGCTGTTGCCACATACACAACCAGTGCAACACCACCGGGGTCAAAGGTCACCCATCCACAGCGCTCAGCTACGGCCGAAACCGAGCCGCCATTCCATGACCAGATGAGACGCCCGTCTCCAAACACCTCAAAGCGGCACCCCTGGCTCCTTCAGGCGGCCTGGGCAGACATTGCCCTCCACGGTAAGAACATCAAACCCACGCTATGAAGGCCTCCTTAAGATGTTTGTGTGTTTTTTTTTTTTTGGTCTCCCTTTTTGGTTCATAGCTGCGCCCGGCTCACATGTCAGTGGGACATGACAAGAGGGAGTGGGGTTGGGGAACGGGGGGGACCACAGGAATGGGCTGGCATCTGATTCAGCAGCCCGTGCCGGCCCCACATTAACGCAGCGCAGGCCGCGGGCCTGACCACTTCAGAGGTGCGAGGGGAGAGAGGTGGAGCGTGGGGCGGAGAGGTGGGGAGGGGGAACCGTCTCGTCCCCTCCCAACATCTGGGCCCAGATGCATTCCCCACTAATGGAGTCAAAAACTCACAACATAATGGCTATGGCATGGCATCAGAGAGGGAGGAGGGAGGAGAGAACGAGAGAACAAGAGAGGAAAGGAAAGGAAGGGGGAAGGAGAAAAAGAAAGAGAAAGATGAGAGAGGAAAGAGGAGGACGGGAGAGAGTGAGAGGAAGAAAGAGGCCAAGACAGAGACGGAGAGACGGTTGAGACGGGAGGTGGGGGCAGAGGGGAGTAGCAGAGCGCAAAAGAGTGGAGGGAGAGTGGAGGGGTAGAAAGAGAGGAGGATAGTATATCCTTTCCACATCTGGCCTCTGACACATTCCTTGGTGATGGGAGGGCAAGTCTATCCCAGCAAAGTGGGTCCAAGGCAGAGAAGTTGGAAGATGGAGCGAGAGAGAGAGAGAGCGAGCGAGAGAGAAAGAAAGAAAGAAAGAAAGAAAGAGCAAGAGAGGGAGAGAGAGAGGGAGTGAGAGAGAGAACAAGAGCAAGAGAGCGAGAGAGAGAGAGAGAGAGAGAGTGAGCAAGCGAGAGTGGTCATCTTACTGATCCTAGCCATCACGTCTCTGTCTGTAGGCCTGCCAGCAAATGAGACACAGACCTGAGGAGGCTTGCCAAGGACAGGCGTGACAAGACCCACTGGATTCAACTACAGGTCTACAAACCACAAAGCCACCGGGTCCACACGACTCCAGAACAGCCCTCATGGTCTCCCTGAGGCCCTCACCCCCTCATCCTCACCAGCTCTTCACTTACACCACACAGCCCGTCTGCTGTGTAGAAGCCAGGGTTTGCACCGTGAGCCAGCATCCATGGGCCAGAGAGGGATATGTGAGCTCTTAAAGAACAGTAAATAAAGGGTGGAATGAAAAAAGCAGATGTGGGAAGATGGGTTGCTCTGCGTTTTGGGGAAATGAAAAAAAAAGTGAGAAAGGCAGAAAAAAAAAATAACACACATGCACGTATCTGCACTGCTTGAGGCCATGAGATTTTGGCAGGTGCACAGCATGAAAACAGAAAAATTATGTTTTTGTGAGTGAGGCAACGTGTTTGACTGGGAGCCTCCATGCAGTACAGGCCACTGGGAGGGGGGGGGTGCTCGGTGTCCAGGCTCTCCGGGGGTGACTCGGCGTGAGCTGAGCTTATACGTCATCAGGGAGGGGGGGGGGTTGATCTGACCTTTCTGATTCGGTCTCAAAACAAAACCACATTCGGAGAAACAGCAGGTCCGTTTGGAGTGAAAATAAGGACACCGAACTTGGGGAGAATGGGAACCAGGGGCCTCGGCTTCAACAAAAGTGGGAGAACTGTCAGTGCTTGTGAGGTCTTCATAAAAACACAAAGCGCATATGTGCACACTGCACGGTATGGCAAAACAAGATTTGTTGAAGATTTAAACAACAATCATAAAAAAAAAAAAAAGAAGGAAATGGATCAAATGAGTAATAGTCTATGGGGGAGATACTGCAACTACCGATCAGAACAGTATGAGTCATCCTCATCCGTTATCAAGCATTAGAAGCTGGATCCACACACACACACACACACAAGCACACACACACACACGGTCTGACGTTAATCAGTACTGGTGTATGAAGTGGAGACCTACCGGTGAGCGAGTTGGTCCTGGGCAGGTCGGCGACCAGCTCGTACTGGAAGGCGGTGATGCGGCGGCTAATGTCCTGGTGCAGCACGGCCTCGATGAACACGGCGCCCTCCTGGATGCTGAAGCAGTGGACGCGCGCACCCGCCTGTTCCTCCTCCCGCAGCAGCAGGCGCAGCTTGCCCGACCGGTCCAGGTAGATGTTGGTGCCGCTGGACTCGGCCGAGGGCTTGATGCAGACGGAGAGGCGTGCGGCCGCCGGCGACATGGTGTTGGGCCGCAGGTTGACGATGATGGCGCCCGTCGGGTAGATCCACTCCAGGGAGCCCTGCGAGCAGCGCAGATATACCTGCTCCACGTCCCGCGCATGGCCTTCATGGGTCAGACCACTGGGGGGAGAGGGTGGCATTAAGGGAGTGGGGGAAGAGAGAAGGGGAAGTGGTTAGGACCTGTCAATCAACCCTCAAGCACAAAGGAGGCCTTCACTGCTTCGCTCGCTTGACAATGACTGAATGGCTGAATTAATAAAGTGCACTCTTCCACCGAACACCCCAAAAACACACACACACACACACACACACACTCCCAAAGGATGGCCACAATAAGTCAGGCAAAAGTTAATGTTGCCTTGAATTCTTATTGTGAAAGATTTAAATAAAACATGGTGTTTCAGTTTTAAATGGAAAACAAACAAGACCAGGTTCACTCAACTTGTGTTTTACAGCTACCATCCTACTAATTATTAATTAAGATGTAGTGATTTCTATTCCCTTTTTTGATGGAAGTTGGTTGTATCCACATCACTAACATGAGCTGTGGAATACTATAGGCTATGGTCTTTTAAACCCTGAACCACAGTCTTAGGGCAAACAGGTGCTCTTTGACCATAGGCAAGTTCCAGCTTTAAGATAGATAGATATACTTTATTGATCCCTAGGAGAAATTCAAAGAGTTTAACACACATTGACACATTTCCACGCGTGCCCTATCCCTGCTAAATGCCTCCTCTGACCACTGACTACATTCTCTACTTAGAAGTGCGAATCAGATCTGTATGGAGCTCGGCCATTCAAATGCTGAAATTCTCCCAAATACAGAGACTGGAAAAAAATGTCAGTTTCACTTAACTTGGCCTAGGGAGAAAAGACTCTGCTTCAAAGGAGGCTTTGAGCTTTAACGTAATTGTTAAGAGCAGTTTGCGCCTGAACTGACTCCAAGCTGAACCTAATGCCAAGGAGAAGGCTTTCTCTGAGGGCAGAATGGAGAAGAAAAAATGCAGTTAATATTGTTTCACGCAAGGTGTTGAGGCCCACGCGCAAGACCGCCTGCATGACCGATCACGTGCAGGCCCAACTCCATGGATCTCCACAGACTCCGTCTCACTTTCTCTTTCTCTCTCTCTCTCTCTTTGCCTCTGCCCTTCTTTCTCTTTCACTGTCCCAATCCCTCTTTTTCTCTCTCTCTTTGTTGGTGCCGTGTTCTTCTTTCGTCACTTTGGCAAAGGCACGGCCTGGCACAAAGCCTTGGAGAAGCTATTTGAAACAGAAGTCAACATCCAGGGACGCACGGCACGGTGTGGCACGGCTCCGGCTCGGCTCTGGCGTGGTGCAGAAACAGTAGCCGGGAGCCGGCGGCAGGCAAGTGCAAATGCAGGTCACGCAGTGCACCTCGCAACAGCTCTTTTCAGACCAAGAGGAGGAAAAAAAAAAAAGATGGGGGGGGAAGCGCTCAGGCCGGGCAGCACTTCTGTCTCTGGGCACGGCCTGCACAAAAGACCCTCAGCTTGCCCTCTACCAAACTGCACATCATCTGGGGCTTTCATTTATTTCATTTTTGTACCCCACCCACCCAATTTTAGGGCGAGGGGGGCAAGGTCCAAAATCAGCCATCTGCCTCCCATTGCCACCCACAACCCCGGCGGTTAGGGCTGCTCCACAGAAGGGACGCCCCAACTTCAAACTGGAAATGGCTCCAGGCGGCGGGAGAGGGCAGCGTGGCGGACTCTTAAATCTTGCACTGGCCTTCTAAAGCGGGACATGTGCTGCCGAGCCGCACGACAGGCCTCTTGCCAATGCGTCTCTAATTATGTTTTTTTTTTTAAATGCATGTTTTTTTGCATTGCAGTAACAGTAATTAGCCTAGCTGCTAATTAACAACAGATCATTGGTTCAGCCTTTCAACACATCATGCTCTCTATGGCCCTGGGGTGAAAGCTCATCACCACAAGCTTTTTCTAGGTAGTAGGCCATTTTTAATACCTCTATTGAAAATGTCATTTCAGAACAGGTTAGATTTTAAAATAAATATGTGACCTTTGTCAAAAGTACAACAGCTGTATTTGAGAGTTGATTCATACATAATTTGGCATTTGAATAGCAATTAGGATACCAATGTTCAGTGTTTTCTACACAATACATAGGCCTGTTTAGATTTTATTTTAGATTGTATTGGGTCTACTACGCTACTTTTATATGGATCTGACTGTCATGGGTTTTCAATATGAGCAAAAGAATAGATGATAAACCTAAAATCATAAGAAAATGCCAAACAACATTTCTTTGAGCCTCTTACTAATTAAATGTAGTCTAGTTCTAACATAGTTCGAATCTTAGAAAATATTTAACGTATAGTGAGCAAAGATGTAGGCTACGTCTGAAAAAGACTGATACTTTATCTCTTGCCAAAGTTTACTTGGTTCGCTCCCTAATCAGTGCAGCCCAGATTTATGATAGAGCGAGGGTGAATTCGATACTTTGCGGAGAACCGCTTCTACATTTTGGCAGAAACTAAGCACTTTCAATAGTTTCACAACAGCCCAAGCTTGCACTGAGAGTTTCACTGGCCAAGGTCAATTATTTTACCTTGCGGTTCTTTGCAAATGGACTTGCTGTTAGGCCTACCGTCTGCCTTGCCGAGGAGCAAGTCAACTTACCACAAGTGATAACTAAGTAGGCCTACATTTCACAGGGATGTATTTGTTGGGGGGCATTTTCCGTGGGTTCACGCATGTAATAGCCTACTTAGTCCACAAGCAACCTGTACGAAATTAAATGAATAGCTTAAAATCAGGCTACTCATTCATTACGTGCACACAACCCACGCATGTTGCACATTCATAGGCTTCAAATCAAAATGCAAATATAAAATACAAATGCAATGTGTTTGATCAACGTAATTTTCCAGCATTCTTCATTTATTTCAGGACTAGACTGCACGTTTGCTCGAACTGAATGGTTCTTAGATGCCACTCTTAACAGAAAAAAAAATGCATTTTCACTCGGGAGAACAACCGGACACAGCAACGTCAGTGTAGTTTCAATAAATCATGGAGCAATATTACGTGATCTCCTCTAAGGGCAGAAAAGATCTTCAGGAGATTATTAAGCATATTTATTTGCAAATGGTATTGCCTTTTATTCTTCACAAAAGGCAGGCAACTGTGAAAAAGTTAAGACTACAGCCTGATAAACCGTGAATGAGTAGGCTACCTCTCTGTTAAAGTTAAGCAGTGTATCTGACAGTCCGTAGAAGAACAGTCGTCTAAACAAATGTAAACTGTAACTTACCTTCCTCTCCAACTACACTGGTCACTGGAATATTGAGAGACTGCTATCCGACATAAAATCAGAGCAGATAGTAAAAACGCCAAAAACGGTGAGAGCATGTTTGTCCCACCGTCTTTCCTCGCCAATTCGATAGTAGGTCACTTGGAACTCAGGTAAAAAATAATCCGTTTCCGCAACTTCACCTACATTGTGTTTCCGTATACACATAAAATTAACCAAGACCTAAACTGTTGGCTATTAGTTTTCGGTAAACCGTTTTAAAATATCTAGAGTTACTTCACATTATGTCCGTTCACCTACGATGGCACTTCTGAGTTTGCGTTCCTCAAAAGCGCAGTGAGTAGCCTATCTTCTCGACTACTCAGATTCCACCAAACGTCACAGGCTCAGCTGACGGACAAAGCACGCTTGCGCACAACCACATTTCGAAGTGTTTGAGACTGGCTTTGAGGTTAAACGAGAGGGCACAGTATTGGTCACTCCTACTATTCGACCACTCTGGCTTTCACTTTCCCTATATAGAAGCAAGACAGCTGAAGACACAAGTTTGAAATCTGTTGCATCTGTGATTATTTTATCACTGGCTTAGGCTACAATTTGCTTCAATCTGAAACTTTAAACAGTAGGCCTAGATCTAACTTTTATCAAATAATACTTTTAATTTTATTTTTTATATATTTTTGTATGATTAACTCATCAACTCATTCAGGTAGAAATAAACCTGTTGGATAAAGATCTTTTAATCTGTTTTTTGAGGCTGTACCAATGTTTTGCCAGGTAGATAGATTGACAGAGAGGGAGAGAGGGAGAGAGAGAGAGAGAGAAGAAGGGAGAGAGAGACATCTTGTTTTGATTCGGGCTGACACATCTCTAGATGCATGTTAGAACAAGATCTCTGTAATCACTGACACCTGCACTCTTACACCTGTTGGAGGTCTTAGGGCGTGTGTGTGTGTGTTGTGTGTGTAGTGTATGTGTATGTGAGAGAGTGAGAGCGATAGATAGAGAGAGAGAGAGAGAGAGAGAGAGTGTGTGTGTGTGTGTGTGTGTGTGTGTATAAAACCTGTGAAAATGTCATTACACAAGATATGAGTCTTTTTTGTGAGTGAAGAGGTAGGCTAACATTTCCTGTTTTCTCAGGGTTTCAGTTGCAATGTAGGCCTTCTGTATGTTGCAACAGAAAAGGGCAGATATGGCAAAACTGTGTGGCCAGAAATTAGAGAGAAAAAGTTAACAGTCTGTGGTTGGTTTGATGTAATTCGACCATATAAAAACACAAAGTCACTGGTCAGTTAAGACTTGTATCAGGCCCGGAGAAGGATTTTTTGTTTGTTTGACTTTCCCCATTTCAAATGTCCTGTCCTCCTTCTGCTTTCATTTCTCACCTGGCATGTTTTCTTTTAAAGATGGTTGTCAGCTTCCAATGTAGACCATGAACAAAGAATTTGGCAACCATGCCACCTTAACCCCAGAATTCATGGCAGTCCAAACTATCCTTAGGCCATTTTTAAGCTTTTTCCAAGCCCATTATGAAATCTGTATCCACTTGCAGGGTGTGCCTGTGTGTGCGTACTGTATGTGTGTGTGTGTGTGTGTGTGTGTGTGTGTGTGTGTGTGTGTGTGTGTGTGTGTGTGTGTGTGTGTGTGTGTGTGTGTGTGTGTGTGTGTGTGTGTGTGTGTGTGTGTGTGCGTGTGTGTGTTAGTGCAAAGGCTTTAGCAGAGTGTCATTCATATGGCCATGGTGTATTAGCTCTTAATGCCTTCAAGCTGTCCGCCTCGCTCCCCAGAACCAGTGTGTTCATGCCGGATTCCCTGGAACCTCAATAAATCCCGGTGATCTAGATCTCCAAATCTCAGAGGAGGAATTTGGGTCAGAGCGTTCTTTCATTTAAATTTCTCTTCTAAGGGGGCACTCACCCGGCAAGTGGGGGGACTCAACATGTCATAAAAGGGGGTGCAGTGAAATTGATTTCAGCAGAACAGAATATTTAAAACAGCCACCACAACGCATATGAGCACAGATGGAATGACTACTGAAGAATGTTCAGTGTCTCTTCAGAGTGCGTTGCACTGTACACACATGAAGACAAAAACCTATAAATTCCACTTCAAATTGTAATGTGATTCATTAATGTAATTTAGTGCTACCTATATATTTACTTGTTAAATGATTTGTTATGATCACTTTCTGTATAAAAAAATAAGTGGAAAAAACTGTGTGGGCAAAAAAAAAACAACAACAATTAACAGACACATTCAGCATATATAATTTGTGAAATCATTTTCTTCTTCATATTATTTTGATAAATGTATCCCCAAATGTGTGTCCCACCCTCTCCTCCAGGGACGAGATTTCACAGTTTGCTTTGAGCCTTGAGGCTCAGCGACCCTCCCTTCAGTCACAGCATGGCAGGCCGCTACAGTGGCCTGAAAGGGGGTCAGTCAGAGGGTGCTGTGATGATACCTGGCAGGCATGAAGGGCCCAGCATGGGTGCAGAAAGTCCGAGATGCGGCCGCAGGCCTCCAGTGCCGGACGGCTTGACAGAGGACGCGCTCTGTTTTCACTTACCCAGCAAAGTAGTGGCCGTCCCATCATCAGGACAACACGGCACGGCAACCACACAGGGACCTACCCTGTTTTCGGTAAAAGTTTGGTGAATCATAGTTCTTGGAACTGGCATGCTTTTTAATTTCCACATGAGACATGATGTGATGTGATGTTGTGTGTGTGTGTGTGTGAGAGAGATAGAGACAGAGAGAGAGAGAGAGAGAGAGAGAGAGAGAGAGAGAGAGAGAGAGAGGGAGAGGGGGAGGGGGCAGACATCAGTGTGGGTGTAGTTGACTTTCCTGCTCTAACAGTGCAATTGTGTTCCACATTTTTTTGGCCTCTCATTGAGCTCTCTACTTTATAACACTTTTGGTCTCCCATTGAGCACTTCACTTTATACCATATCTAATATGATTTCTGGTTTAACTTGATTGGCCTTCAGAGAGCCGGACTATATTAGCCTACAGATTTTTCAACCGGATCAGGTACTAATTTCATTTTCCCTTGCCACCAGAAGTCCACAAAAGTGACCCAATGGGGCAGCCGTGGCTTGTAACCGGAGGGTTGCCGGTTCGAACCCCGACCAGTAGGCACGGCTGAAGTGCCCTTGAAGGCACCTAACCCCTCACTGCTCCCCGAGCGGTGCTGTTGTTGCAGGCAGCTCACTGCGCTGGGATTAGTGTGTGCTTCAGTTCACTGTGTGCTGAGTGTGTTTCACTAATTCACAGATTGGGATAAACGCAGAGACCAAATTTCTCTCACAGGATCAAAAGAGTATTTATACTTATACTTACTTACTTATACAATATCCAAATATGAGAAGAAGAAGAAAATGCCACAACTATAATTCTTGGTGTTTATACGAAAAAGTAAACATTTTGCACACAAACAGCCCAATGAATTCACCCATGCAGCAACACAAACAGCCACTCACTTGACTCCGCAGGCTTAGTTTTGTTTCAAGAAACTCCAAGACTACTTTCTTTCCTCATAAGCAAAGAGGAAGAGAAAAAAGGGGTAGAGCAGCAGAAAGAGAAAGTGAGAGAGGCTGTGGGGGCTTCCGAACAGTTGGTTCATTGTGCCCCCCATCTTGTGAGTTTACATTTCCACATGGCTTTCTCGGAGGAACAGTCAACAAGCAACTTAGATCACAATAAAGAAAAAAAAAGAAAAAGAAGAAAAAACTACAGAGCATATGTGATCCAAGGCCCCATGCTCTGGTTTTTCACCAGGAACCCTTCTGAGAGGCCCTTTCAGTAGGTCACATAATGCTGGAGGTGTTGGGCAAACATCCATGGCAGAGATTGTTTTTTGAACAAATCTCCCATCTCCTTGAAATGAGATTCCTTTACCAGAACCTCCATGGTTTGGTGTTGGCAGGAGAGAGGGCCACCATTACCAATGAATAAACAAAGAGGAACATTCCAGAACCTCCTGATATGTGTGTGAAGTTATATAATATTTTATTAAAAGGATATCTTGACTTAGGAAACCAAAATTTCATAGCATGACCACATACTGCTTTTTAGCCAATGAGTTATTTGGGATTCAGACAGGTCTACCCTCCCATCGAGTTCAAAGGCTAGTATATATTCCTGTTAGGCCGATTCCTTAACATGTTTATGGTTCAAACAACTATTATCTACTTTAACAGTTGTGTTCTGCTTCGGTCACAAAAAACTAGAACCGGTCATTTTAGAGGTCTGCAGAGGTCATACAGGTGGTTCCACACCTGTCCCATTCACTCCTCTGTTACAAAAGAGTGATGACAGGAAGACAGCTGGAGCTGAGCTGATTTGCAGGTTTCTTTAAAAAACACGGTAGTTTATCAAGTTGAACTGAAAAAGAGGCCTTTTTTTGTTCTGACTCTTTTGGACCAGAGGCATAATTGAAAATATTTGAAATTCTCTTCTCTGGCGAACTGCTTGAAACCTTCCCCCAGTCTCTTGCAAAAGTATGTCCGGCCTCATAGCAATTTGCCCAATGTGATTTTAAATATGCTTCCTGAAGCCAATGATGTAGTTAGTCTGGCATATTTGTCATGTGATGGGACGTTCTCATACAATGCAATGATGGAAAGAAATGTGAGCTACCAATCAGTCGACACCTGTCACTGTGATTGATGTGTAGTTGTTTTCATTCCCAACCAAACTTCCCCTGTTGTCTCCCAGTGGTTCAATTGTGGGCTTGCTTCAACAACAGAATTAGATGTAAATGTTTTGTATTTGCTTGACTTTTGGAGATCATGTGTCGTAGAAAAATCCGGAAGGGGATATTGTGTTCTTTCGCCCCAAAAATCTCCTATATATATTTAAACAAACTCTCAGCATTGCTTGGAAGGCTGCGACAAGCACACATTTTTAAGGAAATGCCATAGACTGCAATAACTGCTCGGAAAAAGGAGTTCTTGAACGAGCCACTCCGCAGCTATTAAGAGACATTCCTGAAAGCTTTACAGGCTTTGCTACATTTTTCTAAAGGCGCACACTGGCGAGAGCTGGGCAAAAAAATTGGACCTCTTTTCAATATCATTTAATTTCTTGGCATTTTGATAGGGTATCTTTTCTTCTCCTGATGAAAACTGGGGAGGGAGAGAGAGAGAAAAGAATGGTCCACAGAGACTGCTTGTTCTTTGCCAAGGTCTTACAAAACACTTATTTCTCTGTCCGTTGTCCCTCAGAAGAAAACAACATGGACATGCCAAGACCTGCAACCAAATATGCGTCATGGCGATGAAGAGTGACAAACAAGGAACCTGTTCAGTTTCTCTGCCTCACTAGAATCATCCTCAGGTCATGACAGAGGGCCAGAACCCCCCCAGGTGAAACAGCAGCCATTTTGAGTGTCCCAGGTGCCATGGAGAGAGAACTAAATAACAGCTGCCAAAGCGATTTGTGGATGAGCACACACTGACAGATACAGACCCAGTTATGTTACAGTTTCAATGTTGTCTTTTTGCTTCAGGTTTTTATTGTACTATTCTTTCTTTCAGCAGTTTTTCTCTTTGTCTGTCCTTTCATTTAAATTTTTTGTTATTTTACATCAAGTTGATTGATCTTTCCCCTTTTCCCCTAACAGATAGGCATCATTGTTCATCTCTTGGTGTGATCTCAAAACCCGTACCGAAGCACTATAGTTATTTTCATTCCACTGACAGTACAAGACAACACAGGCCTGAAACTCTGTGCCTCGGGAGAAAATCAATCCTTTAACAACACGCCAGTGGAAGGGACGACCCAAAAACAACTGTGTACATGTGCTGGGTTCTCGCGGGAGAGAGAAACACGCACACAGCCGGTAACCCACGGTAACCCACACCCCATCATCGCAGCGCCGAGGGGTCACGACCTGCGCGGGAGGAGCTGATAGCTCTGAGACACTCGAGCTAGGGGCTCATAAACACGGCGCTCTGTGACAGAGGGTAGCAGGGGCCCGCTCGCTGACTGACTGCAGCATGGAACCTGAGAGGACTGCCGACGGATCACGCAGGAGGAGTGAGGTTGAGTGGGGTGAGGCTGAGAGCGGTAGGGGGTGGGGTGGGGGGTGTTGTTGAGGTTACGTGTCGTGTCGTGTAGTGTCCTTTGTACTCCGGCTGACCCAGCCCCAGTGCGGCTTAGCTCAGCTTATAGCGTCTCGCGCGCTCCGCACCAAGGGTGCACCAAAGCCGCCTAAACCAGTTCCTCAACAGCAGCTCCCTTTACACTCTCCCCTCCCACACACACGCACACACGCCACCTCAAGCCACACGCAGACACATGCAAGTCATACTCCACTCCACACACTCCCATAGCCACAGGCATTTTTTCAACACACCAATACACAGACACACACAGACACACACACACGCACGTACGCACTCTTAGGCACACGTCGTCATGCTTGAAGGCATCTAGTCGTACGCAGGGAGAGAAGAGGAGTGGGGGGTGGGTGTGGGGGGTTCACAGTCACAAGTGAGACACAGCAGTCTGCCTAGCTATAATCACACCAAGTCCTATTCCAGACCCCTGCCTTTCTTTCCTCGAAGAGCCTCAGTGGCTCGTGAAAATCTCACTCACTTTAGAATACAGTACACTTACGTCTACATCTACATTTAGCATTTAGTCATTTAGCTGACGCTAAGTAGTACAATAGTACAGTACAGTCCAATACAATACAATACAATACAGTAGTGTATAACAATCCCTAGCTGGTCAGATGTTGTCAAACCCAAATATAATAGAGAATGTGTATAAGGATCTGAACACCTGACAGGTGTTTGTCGAAAATCACACACTGTGGTTTACAGAGAGATTTTTTTTCCCCACAAGCACCTGTTAGGCAACATTAATCTCCACAGAAACCTATTCAAGATGAGGCATGTGTCTGTGTCTGCAGGTGAATCAGGGTTGGTGAATAGGTGCGATGACATCAAACAGGAGTTTGGGAAATGATCATCATAAACCTTCACCTGTAACGAGTGAGTAATACAATGTTTGGACGCAGGTGTGTTTGTGGCAGGTTGCTAAATTATAAGTTATGGTATGTCTGGCAGGAACAAAAACAGTGTGTTTGTGTCTCCCAAACACAAACACAAACACACACACACACACACACACACACACACACACACAGTTCTGGAGAGACAGGGTGTCTGAGTGCACGTGTGTGTGGATGTGTTTATAGTCATTTTAAACATGTTTAACGTCATGTGCGCCAGCCCTAAGCAGCTTTGCCTCACGGCCACTGCCGCCACCTCCGGCTGCATGATCCGGATCTCAGGGACATGTCCGCAAACAAAGGCCCTGATTCAGGCCGCCCAGCCTCACCTCTCCCAACCTCTGCCCCCTCCCTCTCCCCTTCCTCCTCCTCCTCTCCAACAGGCCCGCCAGCACACAGCCATAATGTGCTCTTTGTCCACACTGAGGTAATGCCGTAATTGTTACAATTTTCTCTCTCAGGTGAAGAACATTCCCTCTTCTGACTTCCAAACAATGCAAGACACATACACACGCACGCATGCACGCACACACACACACGCGCGCACACACACACACACACACACACACACACACACACACACACACACACACACACACACACACACACACACACACAGCACCCCCAGTCAAACTCACAAACAAATAAACAAAGACACACACACACACAATGAAACACACATCCACCCATCCAAACAGATTCACACACGTACACACAAACATACACACACACACACACACACACACACACACACACAGACACACATCCACCCACCCAAACACACACACGCACACACACACACACACACAAGCCCCCCAACTCAAACCCACAAAAATATACATACACACACACACACACGATGAAACACACATCCACCCACCCAAACACACACACACACACACACAGAGACAGCTTTAGTGGTTGCTATAGAGGTAATAAACATGTTCAGCTGTGTGAAATAAAAGCCATTAATATTGCACCTGAGGCCTCTACTAATTACTGGCAGCTTGCTGGAGTGCGTGGGCCAGACCACAGGCTGCTCACCCAAGCACAGGGGCGGGACGGAGGGGCTCACAACAGCCTGTTTGTTTGTCCAGGTGAAACACACCGTGGGGCAGCTCATGCATGTGCATCACCAGGAGAGTGAACGTGTTAATCAGGTCTGCGCTGTACAGTCTCTTGTAAAGCTGTTTTGGTTCATATTTGGAACATGTTCTGAAGACTCCAGTGTTCTAACACTTCCGGTTCCGGTCGGCGTGCTCCGTATGTAACTACCTAAACTTCCAAACTTATCTATCTTAAATCTCCTTGTTACCATCTACTTTCTACGGATTTACTGGCTACCGATTATATCTCGTGAACAAACTCTTGCATAAACTGTTGTTGCTCGAGGCTTTGGATTATCGGACTCTATAACCTTGATCGCCAAACTTTTCTGTCAAACGTTAACGTTAAACGTTAAGCCAGTATCAAGGGCTGCAAATAATACCGGGCCAAGGAAACGATATCTGGAAGAAGAAAGCATCAAATTCCTTCTAACGTCTCTCAAAACTAGTGACTCAATATAAAAGTGAGATCTTCTCAGATTACTTACCCGCTACCTGTGTTCGAGTTATCAAGGAACTGCACGATATCGCTGTTGCTAGCCAACTAGCAAACAAACGTTTAAAAAACAGTTGACACCGGCGAGCCATCGCCGCGACACGATGCCTCCCTCAGCTGTGCACCAGGCTGCGACTCATGCGCCCTTCTCAGCTTAAAAGATAGTGGAACTCGAAGCCAGAATAGCGACCCTCCATCAGATTGAGAAGGATGAACAGTTCCTCGACACCATTCTCTCCGTAGTAACGTTACCTCTTACACACACAAATGCCAGATGCCCTGATTTCACTCTGTCCTCCAATACTTTAACCATGCCATGCACTAATGCAACTTCTGTCCCTGTTGCCTCCCCGGCCTCTGCTGAGAACCAAGCCTGCTCTGCTGGCCAGCTCCACTCCACACCAGCCTGAGCCATGGCGTAGAAGCAAGCATCACAAGCACGGCAGACGGTCCGGACGGCACTCAGGCCCAGCCCAACCTATAACGACTGGAAAATCGCTATGCCATTCTGACCGAGGATGAGGAGCCCCTCCAGCCCCCGAGACAACCATCCTGGTCCCTCCTCAAAGTCGGGCCCCCGACCCCTCCCCCCCGGACCTCATCAACCTCCACCCTGGTCATCGGCAGTTCCATGGTTAGAGACCTCTGCATTCCCCATCATGTAGCGGTCCCTCCAAGGTCTACTGCTTCCCTGGTGCCAAGGTCCTTGACATCCAGCAGAAACTCCCAAGCATCCTGGCCCGCCACACCAAGGTCAACAACATCATCATACACGTGGGCACCTAACGACATCAGAGATAAGCAGTCAGTAGCACTGCAGGAAAACTACAAAACTCTCATCACCACTCTGATGGGCACAGAAAAACGCTTTGTCATCTCTGGGCCTCCCTACCTACAGAAAAAGGTGCTGAGAGATGGTCCAGACTGTTCGATCTCCACACCTGGCTCAAACGCTACTGCGCTCCCTAAGCATCCCCTATGTCAACAACTGGGGCTTGTTCTGGGAGAGGCCCAGTATGCTGAAGCTGATGGTCTCCACCCAAACCAACATGGAGCCAGGCTACTCTCTGACAAATATAGCCCACACTGAGACATTGACATTCTGTAGAAAATATTACAGATTCACCCCCAGGTATTGATTCAATGGCATTATACATGTGGATGAGTCTGAGAATGTTTTCTGCAGGGTAACATACAATACTACTACCATAGAGCAAGCTGTGTCATGCAATAGCATGACTTATGCTTATAGTTCTATTCCAACGTTGATTTCTACCCAACGATAGTAAAAAAAAAAAGACAAATTTAAAACTAGAAACCTAACAAATATTCTTTCCATACCTCAGCATATTCCTCAAAAGCCAGAGGCATTTTCAGCTAACATGGGTTTACTAAATATAGGTGCACTTACTACCAAAACCTTTGCAATCAATGATTTTATTAGTGAAAAAAAATTGGATTTTCTGTTTCTTGTTGAAACCTGGTTGACTTCAGACAGCTTAAGCTGTTCTTGTTGAGACTTGTCCCCAAATTATAATTTCTTCCACTCAATTAGACAAGGCAAACGAGGTGGTGGAATTGCCTCCATTCTCTCAAACAAATATAGTTGCACACGAAGTCAACTTTGGCTTAATTCGGCTTCCTTTGAGTATATTGCCCCTCACTCTGAAGGCTGACCCAGTTGTACTTCTATTAACCTTATACCGCCCTCCTAAACTATGGACTGGCTTTCTCGACCAGTTTTCTGAACTTATGTCGCCATCATCACTAGCTATGATCGGATAATTGTAAATGGCGACTTCAATATTCATGTCAATAAGACAACTGATGCTAAAGCCAGTAAGTTCCTTAATGTGTTGGACAGTTTAGAGCTAAAGCAGCATGTTACAGGACCCACCCACAACCTTGGCAACACCCTCGATCTAGTCATTTCCAGAGGGATAGAAGTCACAGACTTATCAGTAAATGATATAAATATGTCTGATCATCATTGTGTATCTTTTAATATTGTACTACATACTCCAAAAATTCATCCCAAATTGCAATCAAATCGCGAACTTGACATTAGAGCAGAACAGCAGTTCATAGCTCTTATAGACTCCATAAATTTAGATATTTTACATCATCCCATTGATCAAATGGTAGAGGCTCTTAATCGTGAATTAGGCTTCTGCTTGACAGAGTGGCACCCTTTAAAGACTAAAAAAAGGCCCTGTAGCAAACTGACACCTTGGATGAATGAAAATATCCATGATCTAAAAAAGATCATGTAGGAAAGCTGAGAGAACATGGAGAAAAACTAAGTTACAGGTTCACCGTACATTCTAAAAAAAAAAATTGCAAATTATAATAGAGCTATTCGAATGAGAGGAGGAACCACTTCTCTAAGGTAATTGCTGAAAACAGTGGAAACTCTAGGGTGTTGTTCTCTACCATTGATAGGCTATTGCATCAAACACCTTTTGATACACTCAGTCAGGCATCCCTCTAAGATGCTAAGAATTTGCAGACTTCTTCAAAAACAAAGTCATTTCTATAAGGGAGGCTATTGGTAACACAAGTAATATGTTTGATAGTACACCCAAAACAGCCCCCAAAATTAAGGTCCTTTAGCACTATTACTCAATCTGAGCTTGGTAAAATTATAACTCAAACCGCTCCTCAACATGTGTTTTAGATCCAATCCCTACTACATTCCTCAAAAAAGTATATGATGGCTTAGCTCTCTTTTTTCTCAAGGTAATAAATACCTCATTAGAAACAGGTATATTTCCAACTGCTTTTAAAACCGCTGTTGTGAAACCTTTACTTAAAAAGTCAAAACTTGACCATACCAATCTGAGCAACTACAGGCCTATATCAAATCTATCGCTTTTTTGAGCAAAGTACTTGAAAAAGTTGTTTGCAATCAGTTAAATACCTTCCTCAACGAAAAACAGTATCCTTGAAAAATTCCAATCAGGTTTTAGATCAAATCACAGCACAGAAACGGCTCTAGTAAAGATAGTCAATGATCTCAGACTAGCTACCGACTCAAACAAAGTCTCAATCCTTATTCTTCTGGATTTGAGTGCTGCATTTGACACCATTGATCATAGCATCCTAATTCGGGCCTTATGTAAGTGGGTGGGTCTCTGATAATGCTCTAAACTGGTTTCAAACCTACATTACTGGCAGAGATTTTTATATCAGTCTAGGAGATCATGTATCTGAAAAACATGACTTGCCTTTTGGTGTGGCCCAGGGAGCTGCCTTGGTCCCCTGCTATTTTCTCTATATATGCTCCCCATTGGGAAACGCCATAAGTCAGCATAATGTAAACTTCCACAGCTACGCAGATGATACCCAATTGTATCTTTCTGTGGAGCCAACTAACCCAGATGGCCTTTGCTCCCTCACTGCATGCCTAACCTCCATTAATCAGTGGATGAGCAAAAAACTTTTGAAACTAAATGATGACAAAACAGAGGTACTTCTGGTTGGACCAAAACTAAAGCGAGATATTATTCTTAGTAATCTGGGGAACTTGGCACACCAGGTCAAACCAAAAGTAACAAGCCTCGTGTCATCTTAGATGCAGAGTTAAGTTTTAAGCCCCATATCAGTAAAGTTACTCAGACAGCCTATTTCCACTTGAGAAACATTGCCAAAGTGCGGCCCTTTTTAACTCAACAAGATGCAGAAAAACTAATTCACTTTATCACTAGCAGGTTAGACTACTGCAATGCACTTTTCACTGGTCTTCCCAAAACATCTAAAGAAATTGGCACTCATACAGAACTCTGCGGCTAGACTTTTAACTAAGACTAAGAAGAGAGAACACATCACCCCTGTGTTGGCTGAACTGCACTGGCTCCCTATTTCCTATAGAATTGATTTTAAGGTTATGTTAATTACTTACAAAGCTCTGAATGGCATAGCACCTTCATATATCTCTGAGCTTTTAATATCTTATCAACCACAAAGGAAACTTAGATCATCCAATTCTAATCTTTTAATCGCACTCCAAAGTGCTCCACAAACAAAGTGGAGAAGCCGCGCTTTTATCCATTATGCCCCTAAACTATGGAACACCCTGCCTCTGTACATCAAGCAGGCGAAGTTCAGTAAATATTTTAAAAAAGATCTGAAAACATACCTGTACAGGAAAGCTTTTAGTTAACTCATCTTATCCTGTAGACTACATTTTCAGATTATTCTACATCTGCTACTATTGAGGGCTTAGCCAGCCAGAAGCAGATGGGCTCCCCCTATTAAGTCAGGTTCTGCTCAAGGTTTCTTCCTGGAATATGGGAGTTTTCCTTGCCACAGTTGCCATATGGCATGGCTTGTGGGGGTAAGAGGGTTAAGGCTGCCAGTCTTATGACGTCATTTTCTATATTTTTGATATGTTGCTGAGTATAACATAAACAGCAAAGAAAAGTGATTGATAATGACTGACTGACTATTATTGTGTTACATGCTTCAAATGTAAAGCACTTTGAGCTGCATTCTGTGTATGAAAGGTGCTATACAAATAAAGCTTTATTATTATTATTATTATTATATGTAGTGGCTCAGTCAGAATAACGATCCCGGCCGAGCAGGCAGGCACATGTTTTTGGAGGCTCTTAGCCTGTAGCTGTGCTGCAAACGTGTTTCTGCTCCGTTGCCCACTCCCTCATCTCAAACACTGAGGCCAGCGCCTTTCCAGGCTGTCTCTTATCAAACGCTGTGTAGTTAGCGATAGGCCTGTCGGCTTCTGCTTCCTCCCCGAGCTGTGAATACATCCTGATCCTGTAAATCATAAATATTGCTCTCTCTCTCTCTCTCTCTCTCTCTCTCTGCTCCACTTCTCCTTTGCCTCTCTCCTGCCAGGTCTGGCCGGAAACGGTATGGAGGCATGGATGACTCCTCCTGGTTGGGGTCCAGGTTGGATGCTGTGCTGGCGTGCAGTAGGGGCTTTGGAGGAGAGCTTCCCCTGTCTTTCATCCGCTAAGGAAACATCTGGACACCAGTGGGCCCAGTTTTTCAGCTCCAGTGTATGTTTGCGTACAAGTGAATGTGTGTGTGTGTGTATGTGTGTGTGTGTGTGTGTGAATGTGTGTGTGTGTGTTTGTACTTGTGTAAGGGTTGGGTGTTCTGGGGTAAAAAAATGGTGGGGTCGATGGAACGACACTGCACCAACAAACCCAAAGCCCTTCCCCCACTCAAATTTCAGTTCAACCCAAATTGCCACTCGACGTAACCACTGCCTAGTTAACATCCACCTAATTACCTCTGTTTTCAGCAGGCTGGCTCTGGGGGAGGCTGTAGAGAACACACGGCAGCTGTGCCTGCTTTTATTACAGGCAGGTTCCCTCTGGATCAGCAAAAAACCCTGATTGCTTTCTGGTCCTTTGCGAGTGAAAAACATTCCTCTGGCTTATCTGGGCTGTTCCCTGTACATCTGCGCTACGTAGGATAAACTGTTCTAGAATGTTCTGACCTGAAAGAGAGAAAGATAGAGAGAGAGAGAGAGAGAGAGAGAGAGAGAAAGGCTGATACATTTTTTTTTTCATTCTTTCGTTTTTCTTTGAGGAGAAGGTTGTTGGTTTAAGGAGCAGGTGGAGCAGACAAAAAGAGGTCTTGCCTCGTGCCTGAGCACAGTAATCAGTCGTCGGCGTGTTGACAGAGGAAAGAGAGTGGGGGAGTGGGGGTCAAAGGTCACACCTGCCAATAAACCTCCCCCATTTGAGCAGACAGGCAACCCGGATCTCCACGGCAGCCAGGAGACATTAGTCCACAGGCTAACAGTGTGTGAACGTGGGCCTACCTACCTACAGTATCCGCCAGGACTCTACTGGATCACGTCATCCCTGAAGCACCTGCTAATGTGGACCTTGACGGGGGAAAAAAGTAAATCCAAACATCCAGATGTTTAGTCTCTTCGGGGGGATTCTTTCATTCCACACAAAGCGCTCCACCAGGCCTGCAAAGCTTCACACAGGAAAGTAAAGTGACGCGATTCTCAGGGGCAGTACAGGAAGGCGTAGCGCGTTACAGTATATGCCAACAAATGCACAGTCAAATCTGTAAAGTAGTGTACAAGCAGGCTCCTTTTGATGATCCTAGAGATTACAGCATATCTCCCCCTGACAGCAGTGTGTGGAACACCACTCTAGTGTTGTGTGCAGGCCAGTGAGATGATTTGTTTCGGGAGTCCTGCTGCTGGACTCTGCTCTCCGTACCTGCACTCTGCCTCCGCTCATCCACAGTGTCATTTCACAGCAGGCCTTCTCACACCTCTGTGACAGCTGCTCTGTCAAAACTTGCTCTCGCTCTCGCGCTCTCTCTCTCTCGCCTGTCTCTCTGTGTGTCTATTTCTCTCTCCTTTTATTATACTGTATCTCTATCTCTCCCTTCCTCTGTCTCTCTTCCTCCCCCTCTCCATCTCTCCCTCTCTCTTTCTCCCTTCCTCCCTCTCTCCTCCTGCCTCACAGTGTCAGTGCTTCAGTGCTGGCCTCTGCTGTCTCTCAGCTGCATGCAATTGTCCAGCTAAGACAACAGCCTTTGTCCCGAGCGCCTCGATACACCCGTCTCTATCTCTCTCTCTCTCTCTCTCTCTCTCTCTCTCTCTCTGCTCTGCTGCCCCTCACCCGTGTCCATGCCCCTCATCTCCCTTAACGCGACCAGACACCTCTCTTTGATGTGGTGGCGGGGGCAGCGTGGTCTCGGGCCCTCCCCAACAAAAGCAGCTTGATCCCCAGCTGACGCACGAGCGTGGCTCCCTTGAGCTGACAAAACTAAACTTGGCCTGGAGGAGCCACCGCCACCGCCACTAGCTCCTGCCCCGCCCCTTCCCCTTACGCCCCTCCAAGTCCGACTGGATGTGAACCCGAGGGGTGACCCCCCCCACCACCCCCCCCCCCACACACACACATTCACACACACACACTTCTCCCAGTGCAGCAGAGGAAAGGTGCGGTCCGATTGGCCCCTGAATGAGCTTCCTGTTCAGTGAGCCGGGACATTGCCGAGGGCTTGAAAGAGGTGAGCTGGATTAGGCCTTTATCCTGGAGGAGCCGGAGCAGAGATGTGTGTGTGTGTGTGTATGAGAGAGAGAGAGAGAGAGAGAGGGAGAGACAGAGAGAGAGAGAGAGGAAGAGAGAGAGAGCATGCCTCGGGCTCCCGCTTGGCCCTACGGGCCCTCATGCCAGGAGGGGCCGCATACCTTCCACACTCTCCCCAACACGCGCTCGGTGAGGAGGAAAAAAAGACATCAATCAGGACTGCTGGAATAACAGCCCTGAAGGAAGAGGTGGGGAGGAGGCCGTTGCACAGGACTCCTCTCATTTCCACCTCCTCCACCTCCACCTCCTACTCTACCTCTCTCTCCTCCTCTTTCTTTCCTTCCACCTCCTCTCTTCTCCTCCCTCCTGCTCTCCTCTCTTCTCCTCCTCTTCCTCTGTAGTGGTCCTCCTGGAAAGCCTGTGGTTTAACAATGTCCTGCCCTCAGTGCTGCGCCTGCGCTGCTAATGACTGGAAACAGGGGTGCCCAGGGACGCTGGCGGTGGTGGGGTGTGGGCATGAAGTGGAACAGGGGCACAGGGGCACGGGTGCCGAGCAGGCCCCCCGAAATGAGTCCTCTGGGCACTGTCACGCTCCTGAAATCCCAACCACATCCCCCCACCACTTCACACACACACACACATCCCTCGACTCAAAAGACTCAAACCAGTTCTGTGTGTCTGTGGGCCAAGTTCCGTCAATAGTAATGGACTCAGTCAGTCAAGCTGTAACGGAACCCTCGGGTCCGGGAAGACGCACACAGGACCCAACACCTCGGATGTCAGGAAAGACAAACATGGTCGCCTGACTTTCTTCTCCCCAAACATGTGGGCTGAATGTCTCTCTGTCTCGCTCTCGCGCGCAAACACAGGACAATCGCACTGCGCTGGGCCAAGAGGACGCGAGACACACGCCTGTTTGCTTCCCCAAGCCTTTGCTCTCCGGAAACGTTGGGATATGCAAAGCTCCCCCCCACCCTACTCCGTACACACACACACACACACACACACACACACAAACACACACACACAGAATTTGCTTGTGGCGAGGGACATGGGGGTCGCGGACAGAAGTCTCCTTTGTGGTGCTGACTACGCTGGCAGGCGTGTGTCTCTGTGTGTGTGTGTGTGTGTGTGTGTGTGTGTGTGTGTGTGGTGGTGGTGTTTACGTGTGCTAATATGTATGCAAGAGGAAAGGGGCAAGTTTCAGCAGCTACCCCCACCGCAGTCCTCTCACTCTGTCTGTCTCTCTCTCTCACCTCTGTCAACAATCTTTCACTCTTTTTCTCCTTCTCTCCAACACCCCCTGCTTTCTCAACCATCTCTTTCTCTCTCTCTCTCTCTCTCTCTCTGGCTTAGCAGTGTGTTTGTTTTCAGAGCGGCAAATGAAGTCATGCACTCTGGATGACACGGCCGGGGCGTAATGTTGTCTTTGAGCTTTTCTCTCCCGCTGAACCCAGGGGATTTCTCAGGTTTTTGTTTTCGCCGCGCGCTGCTCCAGGAGTGCAGGCGGGCGGCCGGCCGGACGAGCGAACCATCAAGCGACCTGTCCCGCCGGCGCTTCTATTTACTCACACGGATCGGAGCAGATAGGATCATCGGAGCGGAGCGGAGCAGGCGTGGTGGTTCGGTTCGGTTCTGCCCTCTGGACCCCGGGGCTGCCCGCAAGGCCCAAACAGATGAAAGGGGAGAGCTCCACAGAGCCCGGAGCTTTTCTGCTGATCTGGCTCTCACAAGAGAAGCGCTCAGCTAAAAGCGCCTTCTGCAGCCAAGATAAGCGCATGCAGGGACAGCCTGGAAAGTTTCTGTGCCGAAGAGAGAGAGAGAGAGAGAAAGAGAGAAATGGGAGAAATGGGAGAAGTTGATATGGTGCGGCTCTGCCAACTGGTGGATGACTGCACTCAAGCATAGACAGAGGAGGATAAAAAAAACGAAGGACAGAGGTCGCGTAAGAGAGTAAGAGAAGAGAGAGATAGAGAGGGATAGAAAACAGAGTAAGAGAGAGAGAGAGAAAGAGAGAGAGAGAGAGAGAGAGAGAGAGAGTTGGAGAGTGGGCTTACCAGAGAGATTGCTAGTGCTGCAATGATTGTTGTACATGTGCAACAACCGTAATAGCACTATTCATTTGGGCTTCGACCCTGAAAAATAATGGTTTCAATCACATCCTTGAGCCAGGAGCGTATCAGGATCTCACTGCTGGATGCCAAACTATAGCATTAAATTGCAATCCATCTCCATTACCCAATTACCGTCGCTCGGAGTCAATGAGTCGGTGGGCAGAAGGGAAAACATGTAATTTACAAATAAGTTATTTTTGTCTTCCCCTGCAAAACCTGGCGAAACACTCCACTGGCAGGGCTGGTGGGGAAGGTTCAAGGAGAGGGCCTGGATGGCAAAGTCATATTTATTACCCTATGAGTTATCCACATGCTGCAGGGTACATTTGACACAAACCATCTTTTTAAGTATCCCCTCCCAAGTCCCAACCTGAGAGTTTTGCCAGGTCTACTAAGTGCCAGCTTAAATTCAAAACCTGGCATTATGGCATTATTCTGTGTGTGAAAGTGTGTATGTATGTATATATATATATAAACATAGTGTGTGTGCCCACTTGTGTTGCATGTGTTGATGGTGAGTATATTTTATTATTGAACAGCAGCCACAGGAAACATCTATAAAAGGGTTTTATATGTTTGCGTACATATGCAATGCACATAACATATAACATTACCACAACATCAGAGCCAAGAGCATGAGATTTTTCCACAACTAGGATGTCATTCATGTGACCATTCAGATAATAGCATCTCCTTAAGTCTGGAGTCACATGCCTCTGTGTGTGTGTGTGTGTGTGTGTATAAATATATAGTCCCAGAACAGACCCAAGAATTACCTCAGCACAAAAAAACTCAGCATATTCCATTCACTACATCTGGTTCAATTTAGTCCTACCATCACAAAGTGCGTTCACCTCTAGAGTCCTCAAACACACAAAACACACACACACACACACACACACACACACACACACAAACACACACTCACTATGTAGAATTTATAGACGGGGGTTATGCAGCAGATTGCAGGGGATTACCTTCAATGGGCTGCACTCAATGTATATTTCTTAAAGTATTAGTCCAAATGTTTTATTTATGATTAAATGTACTTTGTTGTCTCGGAGAGAGCCATACATGGCGGTTTGAAGGGGATTAATAAAGCCCCCCGTTTCAAACTTGGCACGGCACGGCACGCTCTGTCTCTCCCTCTCCCTCTCGGCACGCTGAAGTATTCCATGCATGATTGCGGCCCGGGATCCAGTTCCTCCACGAGAAGAATTTATGATGAATTTCTCGAGCCTGTTGTTGCTCTTGCACTATTACTCACTCGTGCTGGAACTCACCACACTCCCACCTTCCAGGGGAACATTTTTAGCACCGTGATCTACGGAGCAGAACAGAGCGAGAGCGGAGCGAGCCCCTCTCGACGGAGCGAGCCCCTCTCGACAGAGCGAGCCCCTCTCGACGTCGGAACCCCTGACACACTGCAAAGGCCCGAAGAGCCTGGCGCAGAGGGAGGGAGAGGGAAGAGAAGCAAAGTGTTTCCTTTCGAGCAAAGAAAGAGTTCCTGTCAACATGGAGAAATGTGTGTTTTTCTTCTGTGTTTTGTTTGTCACCTTCCTAAAACCGGGAGAGTTTATGTGTCTGTTCAGGAAAAGTTGAAGTTAGAAATAGAACTAAGTGTTCTCTTTTGAACCTGGTCGCACTGTGGAGTTCCAAAACCTTTCTATAAATCTGGTTTATTGATTTTCTTTCCAAGGCTAAGTTACTGAGAGTTACAGCAACATGAAAGATGTGGATAGCTGTCGACTCAAAGTGGACGTCCAAACCATCCTCTGGGTCAGCACATAAAAAGTCAAATCAAGTGCTCACATCAGCTCACGTAATTCAATCACAAACACAGCCATATTTAAAGGGTGGAAGTTTGCCCATCCACCTCCAAACCTACTCTACACACCGACCGACCTAACACCCCCCCTCCACATAAACCTGCTCTCTGCTCTTTCTTGCCTCAAACAAAGCCTCCTTTGTTCTTCTGCACCCCCCCCACCTCCTCTTGACCTCTAAAAATATAGAACTGTGTGCAGTGCCGCAAATCATTCAGTGCAGCTGGGTCACAGTTTTTGGTGCAGTTTATGAGTGCAGAGGCCCATTGTGCGCTGGCCTTGGGGGGGTTTTGAGCGTTTCTGACTACCGCTGCTGCACAGGGGGACTACTGCACTCTGTGTGTACGGTAGCCTGGCCATGCTGAGCCCCAGTCCAACCCACACACACACACACACACCCCACACTCCTGAATTACATATGTTTACTGCCTCAGCTCACTTCCACAGCGCTCGGTGACTAACTCTGCACTTGTTTTCACCCAGTCCTTGGAACCGTGGAGCAGCCAGGAGGTCAAAAGAGGGAAAGCAGGCTTTTCCTCATCGCGTGTAAATATGAATCATGACGGCTGGGGATAAACAGCCAAGTTTCGCTCAATTTCACAAACGTATAAAAACACACATGCACACACACTCACACTTACTCACTCACTCACTCACACACACACATACATACATACACACACACACACACACACACACACACACACACACACACACACACACACACACACACACACACACACACACACACACACACACACAGGCTAAGTCTTGACAGAAACCATGACAAGGGGGAGAGCTGGTGCCAGCTGGTCTGTACCCACTCTATCATTTAAAGGACTGGGCGAGTGTGACCACGGCATCTCCAGCGCTGGCATGACATTAGTCAAGGCATGACTCCTCTCCTGATGCTGCTGAAGGGAAACATGGAACAAGTAAACGCGAGGGGGAAGGGGGGTTAAAGGAGGAGGCTCTCCAACTGGGACAAGCCAGGAGGAGATAGGATCTAATTCTGCTCACTGGCATCCATGTTCCTAATGGTTGGAGCCATTACTGTACAAATCATATGAGGCTCACAGATAAAAACCAGACAATGAACCATCTCAGCGAGGAGCATTGGAACGGCTCTGCACAACATGAGCACAAAGAACAAAAGAGAGAGAGAGGAATAGAGGGAAGGAGGGAGGGAGAGAATGAGGGGGTAAAGATAGAAAGAGGGCAAGCCATGAAAACAGAAACTAAGAGACAGGGAGAGCAAATCCAATTTATCCATATGTGATTCTATCTCCACGGCAACTCCTTGTGTTTAGTGGAAAGAGGTCTGTGGGCTTTGGCATTGGCCGCTCCCCCTCCAACGTCCACCCCCACCATTAAATATTTCCCTAAGAAGCGGACGCTGTGCGAAGGGAAAGGGAAGAAAATAAAGAACTGGAGAGATAAAGAAAAAGGAGGGAGTCATGGTGCGGAGGTGGGGAAATGGACAGAGAGAGAGAGAGAGAGAGAGAGAGAGAAGGATGAGGGGGAGGAGGTGGACGAGCAGAGATGGAGGGAAGATAGACCTGAGTGAGAGTGGAGGGACATTTGGGAGCCAACTGAGGGTTTCTGGGGGAATTTCCACCGAGTCTCTGACAGGAAAAATAAGAGAGGCTGTTGGAGAGAGCGCCGAGACCAAACAAAAAAAGAGAGAGAAAGAGAGAGAGAGTAAAAAGAGAGAGAGAGAGAGAGAGAGAGAGAGAGAGAGAGAGAGAAAGAAAAAACAGGGGCAGTTTCCAAGGTAGGCCTGGACACACACACCCCAGCCAACAAGTGCACACAGACACAGACTGATGAAAAATGAACGTTAGCCTTTAACTGTCTCTCACTTACCCATCCTGTCGAGTGCCATGTCAACAAAGGCCCAGCCAGTAGAGCTGACAGGGCCCTCTGAACGCCAGAGCCACTGTGCCTGAGGACAGCTGGGTGGGCGCGTTGGTAAACACAGGCCAGAGCACAGCTACTGTTCCAGAGCCTGGAGATTCCACTCCTGGACTGGCCAGTGGATGACTGATTTACTGTAGGGAAGTGACTGTAGGGAAGTTAAGGTGCTGGTATGCATTAGTAGAAGACTGAGCGGAGGTGGTGTTTTCATAAAGTAAAACCCAATGTTACTTATAGGTAGTGAGAGGAAACACACACACACACACACACACCCACACACACACACACACACACACACACACACACACAAACACACACACACACACACACACACACACACACACACACACACACAAACACACACACACACACACACACACACACACACACACACACACACACACACACACACACACAGACACACACAGGATTAGCTGGTCATTCTCAGCAGTAGATTGACACCCAGACACACATATAAGCACAGGTTAAAGAGACTAGGTTCACCAGATCGAACATTCCATTAGTGTCATCACTGTTTTTCTCTTCTACTGTAAATCTGTTCACGTGTAGCTATATGCTATAAATGTGTTCCATAGGGGAGTAAGTGCAGACTGTGGCATATGCTACAGAAGAAAGACTGATGCATGGCATATGATCAGACTTCTTTCCTTAAGACTAATGGAGCTTGATGCCAGCAATTGCCACCATGTGCCCATCTCTCTGAGGCAGGATGTGCCCATAGCTCTCCAAATGAAGGGGAAGGCGGTATGCATTAAGGGCTAATTAAAAGCACAACACAAACATGCGTGTGTTATTTTGGCAAGCTCCAGCTGCAATAAAGTATAAAAAAAAAACAGTTTTTAGTGAAACCCTTTCAAACAACGAGTCTGGATTACTCTTCTAATTAGCCCGTTATATTACCTCACAGTGTTTACTTCTTCACACATGTCGAACGTATGTCTGTCCTTTTCTTAGAAGAGTAAAGGCTGTGGCACATTCTTATGTTTGGGACCTCCACTCTAGTGCCACCCTGGGCTCTCCTAGCTCAGTGTATCAGCTGGAATTCCTCAGTCATATTTGGGATCATGTAAGTCAACAGGAAGAGACATCATGTGATGTTGTCATTTGGGACGGTATCAGTTTCCACTACCCTGCCGTACCATGCACAGCTGGTTCAAAGGTAATCTGAGATGTGTGTGTGTGTGTGTGTGTGTGTGTGTGTGTCCACCTTACTCAACTCTTCTCAGCATGGCTGTGTGAGCCCAGCCTGGTTTCCAGACTCACTACTTTGTTTCACTTTGTCAAGAGAGTCTGGCTTCTCACAATTGGAAAATGTTTCCAACTGTAGCATTGTAACGGGCAAAGACTTTGTGTAACTTTGAAATCATTGGTCCAGCCTAACGTCCTCCCTGTCTCCAGTTCTATACAATGGTGCCTTCCATATTACGTGGAATTGACTCAGCTTTCACTCACATCAGGTAAATAGCACTGGTCTACGCCTGTCATGTCTACGCCTGGCACCCATCTCAATTTGCGATGCCCACAATTGAACAGTATACTCTAATCACAAATGATGTTGAATAGTCAACTGACGACATCATTAGGCCACCTTTCTCTATGAGCTCTTAGCCCACTGGTACAGACATCTTTGGGGCCTTGGCCGGCTCTCCAGTGGTGGGTTTCTTACCCAGCTGGAATTGACTAGTGAACTTCTAGTGAATTCTTGAATTTCCCCTTCAATAAAGTATCTATCTATCCCTATCTATCTATCTATCTTCTCATTGCTGACAGATGAATGGTTGGGGACAGAATAATATCATAACGTCATGCCACAGTGGGCGGATCAGCATGTGTCTACACTGAGCCAATATGTGTGGGTAACCCTGAAACAGTTCAACAAGGAATTTCCAGTAAGCATGGGTCATAAGCTTGCGTTGATTAAGTCCCTGCCCTTTAAATGTCACTGACTGCATGTCCTGATTCTGAGTTTGTGGCCAGGTTTCTTCTTAACAGTAGTAAAATAGAGGATAATTGAAAAACTGTAAAAGCGTGTACAACTATAAACCAGGGATTTCCTCTGACTTTGTTGTTGAGCACTAGGGCGGCATGCCTACGCACAGATAAGGAATTCTTGGAACAGCAATAATCAAATGTCAAGGCAAATAAGAAGATTTAAGGATACGTTAAAGGTAACAGCTGCCTTTGAAGAAACAACCTTG
>NC_063194.1:1800244-1815244 GCF_017589495.1 Alosa alosa
TGTCTGTTTTTACAGTCCCCAGATATTTGGAAGTCTAGACAAAGTGAGAGATATGGAGAAATAGGGGGAGACAGAGAGGGGAAGAGAAAGAGAGCTATCACAGTCATGCAGCAGCACTTCATAGGAACTCACAAGAGAGGAAAACAAAGGCAAAGCATATCATTTTAATATCTATCTCAAACAACTGACACATACACACACACACACACACACACAAATGCGCGCGCACACACAGACACACGCACACACGAACACACACAGACACACACACACAGACACACACATACATACACAAACACACACACACACACACACACAGTCGTGGACCACCCTTGTGAGATGAACTGACCCAATCCCTTGAGGTTGGCGCGCGTCCAGACCAAACTCGGCCTCCCCCATGGGGACCGGGGCAGGAAGAGCCTGCGGTGCCGAGGCGGGCTGCCCAGGGGCCATCCGGCAGCCGGCGGCCCAGCAGACGTGAGGCAGGCGCTTGGCAGGGCACGGGATTGGACTGGACACACTCTGGACCTGACGCTGGGCTCTAACACAACAGAGTCCCAGGGCCTGGGGCGGGACTCAGGGGTCAAGGAGGGGCGATGGCCCTCGTGGACCGGCTGGCTCCCCAATCTCTGGGGTGATCTCATACTGGATCGCGTCCAGCTTGAGAGGAGTGCGTGCTCTCATACACTCTCATACACACACACACACACACACACACACACACACACACACACACACACACACACACGCGCGCACACAAGTACACAGTCACACACACACATTCTCATGCAGAAACACTCACACACACAGACTCATGCAGGCAGACATACACACAATGGTTCACTGAGACATGGCCCTGAACCGTGAAACTGTCTGCATGAAGTCACCCCTCAAGAACAGCACATCCCCACCCCAGCTGGACACAGCAGAGGCTCGCCTCTGTCAAAGCTCCTCTTCAGATTACACTCCAGCCCTGGGGTGGTGTGTGTGTGTGGGGGGGCTGGAGTCCTCCAAGGCAAAGGGTGACGACAACACAGAGAGATGGAGAGAGGGAGAGAGAGAGATGGAAAGAGAGAGAGAAAGGGGTGGGGGGTGGGGGAGGGAGGATAGGCATGAAACAACAAACGCCGTGTGTCACCAATGAGATGAGCTCACCCAGAGGCGCGGGCCGACCGGCCCCAGCTGGACTCTGGGGCGAGGCCAGTCGTGCCACTCCAGTCCACCCGATCCGCTCCGCTCCACTCATCTCCGTTGCATTTTTGTCGCGGCCCAAAATGCAACCAGATAGCCGCAGGGCGTGAGGAAGTGCCAGGACGGGGACAGCTATTTTCAGGTGGAAGGGATCCTGGGGCCGGAGCAGGAAGGACAGAGGAGTGAAAACGGAAGAAAAAAAGACGGAGTGGGCAGAGTGGCCAGACGGACGATGGACGAAAGAGAGAAATGGAAAGACAGCATGTGCTCTCATACACACACACACACACACACACTAAAGAGCACTCTGGCCTTCTCAGATTCACCCCCGACTCTGTCAAGCTTCCGCCACCCCCCACCCCCATCTCTCCCAAACTGCCTCCCTGGAACACATTAGTCCAATTCATTTATAGAGACGAGATTTCCAGATTACCAAAAGCAGAGTGGGGAGACGCAGGGGAAACACATCTCATTTCATCTGGGCAGCGCCGCTCCGCATCTATCTAATGGACCACGAGAGCTCTGGCAACGCGGACCAGGACCAGGGGTCATGTTATGAGCTCACGGCCTAATCCTCGTCCATAACAGGGTGACACAGCTGGCCAGAAGCCCTCATGATCCTGACAAATGGACACACACACGCTTGTCATAAGAATGTGAAAACATACACTCTCTCTCTAACACACACACACACACACACACACACAAAGACACTGCTATGCGTTATCACAAGCACACATACACACACACGCACACGCACACGCATACGCATACGCATACGCACACACACAGACACACAGGATGTGTATATAAGGAACTCTTTTGTGATGAATCTGGGGCTCCTTGAACTGATAGCAGGCCAGGCTCCTGGAGGACATGTGATACCACAGAGAGGATAATTGCCTCTGTCGTCCTCTTTGGTAGGTCTGGCCCCATTCAGATAAAAACCATAACTGCATCATAACTCAGAAAGGAGCACCGACTAAAAATAGGACAGCTTAATCAGTTGCAGCATGCTGAAAATATAAATGATATCTTAGTCCTTCCAAGTAAATAAGAAAAAGTAAAATGCCCCCCCCCTCACTTTTCCAATAATGATAAAAACACCAAAACGTAAAATGTTCTGCTGCTGTCACTACAGTATAGAAAAAAAAGAAAACCAAAAAAGTCAAGCATGTTCCAGCATATCCTGCTCTTCAGGTTAAAACAGCATCTGACCTGCTCTCTTAATTAGCCCAATAGTATAAAAGTGTCCCCTGTACACACAAGCTAAAAACACGCTGCCCATTAACCTGTGGTCTATAATGGCTCACAGTTCAGCAATTAGCCCACATTCCCAATGCAATCCAGCTGCCTCTGTCCCCAAAATCACTGTAATTCCAAAGAACAACGTGGCAATTTCCTAGGCAGGGAGCACATGCCTTGCAATCTGTTGATTACGGCTCTCTGGAAAGATATAAAGAGTGCGGTTTCCTGGAGAAAGACCGCATCAGCTGTCATAATCATAATTATAGCATTTCTGCTTTTTCTACCGTAATCATATAATTACAATATTTCTGCCATTCCTATCAATCATATAATTACATTATTCAGCTATTCTGACTCAAAAATTCTCCAGTTGCGCTGACCTCTTGGTTTATTTATGTTTCGGGACAAAACAATTTGGCCTTTCTTAATATCATTTTGAGTACATATTGGATGTGGACCTTCTTGTGTTTATTTTTTTCAGGAAAATCTGGGCCCCAAAACAACAGCTTGGCAGTGGCGATGCGGTGCACAAAATGAATAGAATAAGTGAGGGACTTCATTCGATATGTGTGTACTCCAAACCAGTGTAAGCAAACAGTCGCACACTCACCGAGAACCACTGTAGGTCTATCACACCATGGGCCAAGGGGAAAGATATCAAATAAAACAACGCCTCCACTCCAAACAAGGGGAAAAAAGGACGCTCAGCAAAATAAACACTTGGCTTAGTCAAAACAAAAGTTGTGAAAAAAGATACTGCGAACTCACAGATGTTCTGGATGATTTCCTGCGGCTGACACCTGACTAGTCCAGTGGGTTTCCCCCTCTGTCTGCTGTGCATCTGAGGACAATAGCACCTCTCTCCCTGCAGGCCTCACCACCCCTTGCCTCTGGGGGAAAGCAGGCATCAGGAGGAGCCACAGCCGTGTGGGACATTACCTCAATTGGTAAATGATATAAATAGCAGAAGAAAAGCTTTACAGTATTATAAAACAATGAGCATTATTTACTTTAACAATGAGGGGGATGTGAACATGCCCTATATGGTGTCATCATTCTAATAAACAGGATTTCATGGTCAACCCATGTGCGTACAGCTGATCGAGTATGCTGCTAAAACCCCCAAGATACAATAGCCAGGGGCACAGTGATAAAGGGCCCTGATTGAACTGATGGGCAAAGTGTACAGTCTCAAATGAAGTGGAGGCAACACTTTACTTGACAGTATCGACATAAGAGTGTCATGAACATATGACACTTTCATGACACATGAACCATAACCATAATCCTAACCTCTAACCCTAGTCCTAACCCTTACCGTAACTTGTTATGACAAAAAACGAATGTCACTTAATAACAGAAAAGTTATGTCATAAATGTTTATGACTTGTTTATGACACATTCATGACAGTGTCATGTCACTCTTATGTTGATACTGTCAAGTAAAGTGTAACTGAAAATGCCCTCTGCTGGACCTGTGTCCAGACTGGACATGGCACTGATTTAGGTCATTAAGGTCATTTGACGAAGAGCCGCACCGCTCAAAATGTCACTTCTAACACAGTGAATGGGAGCTCTTTGGTGCGATCGTCTTTGACTTTTTTTGGATACTGGACGTATCCAAAATTGGCTTTGGGATGTGCGTGGCCTTGCACTGCCACTGATCAGGTCATACCTGGCCCACAGCAACCTCGGCCTGTAAACCTACGGCCATTAGCGTTCAGGCATAACTAACGACTGTGAGCCTATTACACACTAATAAGTCTGAGGTGTCTTTTCTGCCACACTGCATGTGTGTGTGTGTGAGTGTGTGTGTTTGGCATGAGTAGCACACAGGAAATTGTTGCAGGAGCAGCACCTGGTTACAATGGAAAATAAAAAATATATAATCGCCCATTTTGTCAACTAGTTAATGATGGGGCACACATTTGCAATGGTCTAATGACATCCCCACAGGGAAGAGCAATGTGAGGGAGATACTCATACTGTCCATCTGTCCATTTGGGAAGCAAGAATAATAAGACACTCTAAAATACCAAAAACAATATGGGAGAAATGCACACATTAGGTTCTTAATTGACCATTCTGACCTGACCAAATCAGACCTGAAACTTCTGATATTCCAAGGGGGAGTAGAATCTGTACAATCCAAATCTATACATCTACTGTACATATCCATACAATCTATACATTTGTTTGGGGGCTTTTTGCCTTTATTTCGACAGGACAGTGAAGATAGACAGGAAGTGAGTGGGAAGAGAGATAGGGTGGGTTCCCGTGGGCACTTGGGCCCGTATATATGGTATGGTATAGCCTGTAGCCTGTTGTGCCACAGTGCCCCCCCCTTATAATCTATACATTAACATCAATAGACTGCACTGGTGTAAATCAAACCATACTGTAGCTCGAGAGACATGAGGGCCATTCTCTTTGCCTGCGTGTGCTCTTTCCCTTGGCATTCCGTTGGAGACTCTTCAGCGGATGCCGTGGCTCATGACCACGCCGTAGCACAAGCAGACACATTGTTCCCCTCCCCTGCTCTGTGCTCTTGCCCTACCGACGACCCACCGGGGGACACAAGAGCCGCACACATCATCACATCATCAAGGAGCCAAGCTCTAATCAGCATCACAAGGCAAGACCCCGGTGATGATGATGGTGAAATGGTTTATACCCTAGTCATCCAACTCCAGGCAGTAACAGCCCTCCCCTGCAGTCCTGGGGTGTGTGTGTGTGTGTGTGTCTCTGAGTGAATACCTCCAGAGTGTGCGTAACATGTCTGGGGTCATTAGTGGGATACCGAGAGCAAACCAAAACAAGCATCCGGCATGAGGCTTCTCTGGTCTGTTTCCCTTTAGCTGTGCTCCCAGGTTTACTTTCAAGCGTAATGGAACTTTAAGTGCAGGATCGGGCAGGATTATTATGATGGTGGATTATGGGAGTTGGCACTAAACTACTGTAAACCATAGGAGCAGTAAAGCATCATTACAATAGCCCATAACAAGGTGATGACAGCACAAAAGAGTTTTCACATCTTTAGATCTTTGCAAAGCAGTCAATCGTGAAGAGGGTATCTAAGGCCTTGACTTGAACACATTCTGAGGGGTCTACATAATTTTCCCTCTGTGAAAACGTTCATTTTAAGAATCATATAACATTTTGTTACCGGTTTTGTAATATTAAAACCCTGTTAGTTCAAGCTGTTCATGATCTTTGAATGGGTATGGGGGGCCTGCTACTGGCACGATATAATCCCATAATAAACAGCTCACAGGGAAGTGGCAGCTAGGGAACTGTCCTAATATCACACCAAAGTGAGTCAACGAGAGCCCCCCTCCCCTCACTCTGCTTCTAAAAGACCTCCATTGTGAGAGCACCATCGCCATGGCTACTGACAGCGAACTGTAAGCCTTTGAGAATTATTAGCATTCTTGCCGACTCTGAGCACTGTAGCAAAGCTGCTCTTTTTACCAGAGACTTAGCTGCGATAAGGGGAGAGAACACTTCATCTCAACTCGCTGGCCCAGACTGGGGAACAGGAATTTCCATCCACCTAAGAAATTAATTAAAGTTGAATTACACCGAGGGGTGGGAATGAATGAGTGAAACACAAGACCTCACACCCTGGGCTGGGAGAATGTACACACAGGATTTTACTCTCCTCTCAATATCTTTTTTTTTTAATCAAACACTTTAAGAAATGACTTTTTGGTTTAAGGCATCCTTGAGTCTTCATTGTAGGGGCCATAATAAGCATGGCACAGATTCAGTTGATCACATCAGTTGACTAAATTATACATCATAGTCCTTGAAACTTCAAATCGGACGTCTTTCGTCTGAAATGGTCCTCCGAGACATTTCAGAAAAAGGTACAGTCAGTGAGTCATTGTGGACAAAGCCTCCAGCCAGAGTCTGCTGGCTCCGTTGAGAACTATATTTAGAGGCCTGAGGGACTACAAAGGCCTTTCAGAGGCGACCTTGATGACTCAACGCGGAGTGTGTCGCCACGCGAGAGAGGAGGGAGCGTGTCTCCGACGTGGCGCCAGTCCTAATGCCGTTACTGACATACAGTAGCACTACGCTTCTCACTGAGGCCAGGGGAGACATACACACAAACATCTTAAGATGAGGCTTTCAAGGATGGCTGTGGTCTATATGGTCAATTTGGGCAAAACTGTTTAACCATGGCTTGTTTTGTTTTCCTTTCCAATTCTTTTTTGACTTTCGTTTTCCAGAAATTCGAACCGGGGTTGTCGCCCTGTGACCGATACGTCCGATTGGCCAGCCAGACATGTCCGAGCGTGCTGGAGGAATGGGAGAAGGAGACTTTTCCCTCTCGAGACATGCGACCCCGTCCCGGGAGGTCCACCATAGGGCAACAATGGTGGCTTTGTCCTCGCCTGGCCAGGGCTGCCCAAGAGAGAGAGCGAGTGAGTGAGAGAGACAAAGACGTGTGCTCGCAGTGGCTCTCGCTACAGAGAGAGAGAGAATGACCGCGTGGCTAGACCCGTGCAATTGGAGAAAGCTCGCAGCCAGTCGCACGTCCCCCCCTCGTCAGATTGACTCGAGCAGACAGTCGAGCGGCACCTTCACAGACCCGCGGGCTCGCCTGGGCCCTGAGGGGATTCTGTGGGCCCCTTTAATGACCTTACCGGCAGCAGCAGCGCGAGCCAGTTTCATCCCCGCCACCGCCATCACTAGCACCATGCCCTGGCCGCCATGTCCCTCCTCCCTGTGTTAACACAGGCCTAGGCCTAACCTAATCCCTGGGGGATGAGATGGGAGGATTAGCCTGAAGTTCACTCTGCGGTTTTTCTCCATAAGTGTTTTGTTTTGGCTGTGATATGGGTTTCACTTGCATAAGGTTTCTATGGGGGTTGTGGATCTAGGAGCGTATAGTAAGTAAGTAGTGTAATCTCATTTCCCTGGTGCTTTTCAACCCAGGTCTTAGTCTGCAGCTGAATGCAAAGTAGAGGGAACAAGATGCCAAAACCAAAAAACATTTAGACAGCGAGAAGAAGAAGAAAGAAACACACTACTGCAAATTTCTTTCTGGATTTATTTGTAAACATGCCATGGAGGCTCAACATGGGGACAGCCACATTCACACATTCTGATGCGATGATGGATAGCTAACCACTAGACAGGCAGACTTGCATAGAGACACTGACAACAATGCTCGACAACAATGTGATGCAGTGACAACAAACGACAATGTGATGCAGTGTCACACACACCCATAGTCCACTGCACTGACGGACACTCCGATCTACTGCGCAGGACCCTGCTCAAAGTGGACAGAGGGAGGGACAGACAGACAGAAGGTAGCAGAGAAACGGGAGAGAGAGAGAAAGAGAGAGGAAGAGAAGAACACATTTCATATAAGAGGCGTAAGGGGATTAAAAATCAAAGTGCTGCATTTGAACTGTGTTATTGAACTGGATAAAGATCAAGTTTTGATGTAGGCTGTCTCTGATCCCGACACTCCCCACCCTTCTAAATCAGTTCCACGAATGAGTCGTGTGGTGAGAGAGGGGAGTTGGCAGAGGAGGCCTACCAACATCTGGACCTAATAACGACACTAAAAAATACTCCAGCACATGTGCTCACACACGCACACACACACAAACACAGAAACCCCTACCTCTTCCGCTCACTAGCCTAGAAGTAATGAGCCATGCAGCATCTGGACTTCACACACCTTTCACTTTACCACACACACACACACACACACACACACACACACCCCTATTGACTGCTCTAAAAGAGCTACTGTACCTTTGCCACTGGTGTGGGTCTTGGTACCTTGAGCCAGTCACAGAGCTGATTTCTGCCCCAAGATTTCTGTGGCCTCCCCGTTTCAAGAAAGAAGATTACTCTCCCTGTGAGCAAGAAAGAAGAGAGACAGAGAGAGAGAGAGAGAGAGAGAGAGAGAGAGAGAGAGAGAGAGAGAGAGAGAGAGAGAGAGAAGAGGAGAGGCTTTGACTTTTTCAAACATACTGTATCTTGAATTTAAGAAATAAATAACAATAACATAAAACTCGTTTAAGACTAACTTTCACAGGCAAGATAAAAAAAAATCTATAATAATAATAATTAATAAACTTAAATAAATAAACATATACGGTACATACATGCACAAACATAAGCATATACACAAATACACATGTACAGTATACAAGTCCAGTATGTAGGTAAACAGGGTTCCCACTCTAATTCAAATGTAAAATTACATGTCTTTTCCCTGACTTTCCTGATTGACAAAAAAAACCTGAGTTTCCATGACTTACTATATAATGAATTGTACAATATACTGACCAATGATTTCAGAGCAGCGTTCAAGAATCTTTTACTTCTTCAGAGCGGGAGATGAATAAATGGGCATTGAATAAACAAAGTCGGTCTACTCAAGCAAGCAGTAAAGCTACTGTAATAACAGAGACTTTCTAATGAGGAGACACAGCACTCAAAAAATCCTCCATAGAAATGTATGGGGTTAGTTTGTAAGACCAATATGGCAGTTGTCTACACATATCCCGCACCTTCAGCTGTCAAAAGTCGACATGTGAATACATCGTGCCATGCGGTATGTTTTTCATACATCCTGCCGATCATGTGGTATGTTGTGAATACATCGTGCCAATCATGTGTTGTGATCTCGGAGCTTGGTGTCGTGAAGCCTTGCACGCGTGCAGTGTGCGCAAAACAACTGTCCGATAACTGCCCAAAGTGTGTTTCAAGATGGCCGCTGAGTGGGGGGACTAAAAGAACTTTGCTAATAACCAGATATACACCAGTACTGCGTGGATATATTGTATATTATTCAAATGTATTGTGTAAATGTATTTTGGCAAGTCAATTTTGAACTGCTACAAAAAAAAAAATCCCTTATATTCCCTGACTTTGCCCCAAAAATGATAAAATGCCCTGACTTTCCATGTCTGGAATAGACTTTCCAAAATTCCATGATATTCCAGAAATTCCATGACGCGTGGGAACCCTGGATAAATCATCTTCAGTGAGATAAAAAGACAGAGTGAGAGAGAAATAGGCTGACAAAGAGGCCACCCAGCACAGGAAATCTCCCAGAGACTTGCCCCCTTTACCACTGCTCACCAGTTAGTGTCACTAAGCAGGGTCATCACATCATCCAGGACTTCAGGGTCCACCGCATCGTCGTAGGTGAGGAGCATCTCGTACACCTGACTGGCAGTGGTCTTCCTGATCTGTGAAGAGGCACACACACACACACACACACACACACACACACACACACACACACACACACACACACTAAGCTGAGCAGAGAAGAGATACAGGCCTGGATTCATCAGAGGATTCGGTCAGTCTTCAGAATTAGTCAGGGCTGAATGGACTCAAACACTGATCTTCTGTGTACAGTGTCCTACTTCACAAGGCGAACTCCACCATGTACAATGTCTTAGCACGCAGCTAAATGGCACACTTATTGGCTGGTTATGTAAGGCTTGAATGTTGAATGCTACATCATGTACATCATGTAAATCATGTACATCATGTACTGATGTCCAGAATGTTGAATGCTACATGCTACATCATGTACATCATGTACTGATGTCCAGCCATGGAGTGGACATCAGAGGAGGAGAGAGAGGATTCAGAAAGAGCTTCCTCACCACAGGGAAGGGGTGGCACAGCAGCATCAGCAGCTGCAGCAGGACGCTCTTCCTCACGCTGCCTTGGAACTGGATCATGCCACAGTACCTGTGAATGTGTGTGTGTGTGTGTGTGTGTGTGTGTGTGTGTGTGTGTGTGTGTGTGTGTGTGTGTGTGTGTGTGGGGTGGGGGGGGGGGTGAGACAGAGGGCTTTAAAAAACGTAATCTTCAATCTAGGTGTGAACAGAATACAATGTGGCCAGAAACTCACACAGCTATACCGGGACGCAGTTTCTGGACGTCTTTGGACCTTTTCATTTCCTCCTTACAGAGAGCCAACAGGTCCAAACAAAATGGATGGCTGAAAGTGAAACACATAAGGCAGAAATATCCTTGCAATTCCGGCTAATAACTTCCCAACTTTTTTGAAGAGCATATGGTGTGGTCATTCGTGCTGTTGATGACTCACTTATCCTCGCTGGTAAAAAGCTCGAAACAGCCATTAGCCAACATCTGGTCCAGCATCTTCAGTAAAGGCACAGACACCCTGTGAATGTGAATAAGTACCGTTAGGCACGCAAAACAACTTTTATTTTGGGTGCTATGCCTTTTATGTGACAGGACAGTGGAGAGAGACAGGAAGCGAGTGGGAGAGAGATGGGGTGGGATGGGGAAATGAGCCGGGCCGGATTCAAACCCAAACGTTGTTTTGGATGTTTAGCCCAAAGTTTGGGAATGGGAGGGTGAGCAGGGAGCTACCGGTCATTGCGTAGGTGATCTTTAAAGATGCGCAGGAGTGTGTCTCCAAACTGGCCCAGAGCGACAGCGTCCTGCTGGATCCCCCTCAGGTGGTCAAACAGGGACTGAGAGGAGAACCGGACCTGTGGGAGAAGAACACACACATACTGTGGGGCTGCTCGATTATGGCAGAATCACTGTTATCTCAGCAACATTGAGACCACAATAATTAACATGATAATTTAATGCGTATTTAGACATCATCCATTTTTTTTTATTTCAAAATTGGATTTTTACTGTTGGATTTACATACCTCAACAGAAGATACATAAATAAATGTAAATGTAAAAAAAAATGTATACAACAGTAATCACAAAGCAAAGGCATGTGCTGGATTTATATGGAACTCAAGACCGAACATGAGCACGGCTGCTAAACTAAATGCGTCAACTTATCTTGAACAAGATATAATCTTAGGAGATCATAATTGAAAGTGAAATTCAACTAATTCCACAGCCCTACACACACATAAGGTAGATTATGAACTACACACAATATCATGAAGCCCAATAGAGTAGGCTACCCAAACACATACACATCTTCGATGGTGAAACTCCAAACACACAAACACAACAGTCAACAGACAAACAGGAGGATGTCATTATCCACACACACACACACACACACACACACACACACACACACACAGGGGCCTGGAAGCAACAGATTGCATCGATGAGACCCTCCCAAATCACTGATGCTTCATAAAAGTTAAACCCTGACAAAAACAGGAAGATCCCACTGCCAAGCCCTATCCCAGTGAGGCTTTGTGGGGTGGTGGTGAGGGAGGTGGGGGGGGGGACGACAACGGACATGACTAATCCCTGGGCTACCCCGGGTCAGCAATTGAAGCGTAGTAGTCTCAGAAGACTGGTCGTTTTAGAAGAAGTAGTGTCAGAAGACTGGTCGTTTTAGAAGAAGTAGTGTCAGAAGACTGGTCGTTTTAGAAGAAGTAGTGTCAGAAGACTGGTCGTTTTAGAAGAAGTAGTGTCAGAAGACTGGTCGACTGGTCGCTTTAGAAGAAGTAGTGTCAGAAGACTGGTCGCTTTAGAAGAAGTAGTGTCAGAAGACTGGTCGCTTTTAGAAGAAGTAGTGTCAGAAGACTGGTCGCTTTAGAAGAAGTAGTGTCAGAAGACTGGTCGCTTTAGAAGAAGTAGTGTCAGAAGACTGGTCGCTTTAGAAGAAGTAGTGTCAGAAGACTGGTCGCTTTAGAAGAAGTAGTGTCAGAAGACTGGTCGCTTTAGAAGAAGTAGTGTCAGAAGACTGGTCGCTTTAGAAGAAGTAGTGTCAGAAGACTGGTCGCTTTAGAAGAAGTAGTGTCAGAAGACTGGTCGCTTTAGAAGAAGTAGTGTCAGAAGACTGGTCGCTTTAGAAGAAGTAGTGTCAGAAGACTGGTCGCTTTAGAAGAAGTAGTGTCAGAAGACTGGTCGCTTTAGAAGAAGTAGTGTCAGAAGACTGGTCGCTTTAGAAGAAGTAGTGTCAGAAGACTGGTCGCTTTAGAAGAAGTAGTGTCAGAAGACTGGTCGCTTTAGAAGAAGTAGTGTCAGAAGACTGGTCGCTTTAGAAGAAGTAGTGTCAGAAGACTGGTCGCTTTAGAAGAAGTAGTGTCAGAAGACTGGTCGCTTTAGAAGAAGTAGTGTCAGAAGACTGGTCGCTTTAGAAGAAGTAGTGTCAGAAGACTGGTCGCTTTAGAAGAAGTAGTGTCAGAAGACTGGTCGCTTTTAGAAGAAGTAGTGTCAGAAGACTGGTCGCTTTAGAAGAAGTAGTGTCAGAAGACTGGTCGCTTTTAGAAGAAGTAGTGTCAGAAGACTGGTCGCTTTAGAAGAAGTAGTGTCAGAAGACTGGTCGCTTTAGAAGAAGTAGTGTCAGAAGACTGGTCGCTTTAGAAGAAGTAGTGTCAGAAGACTGGTCGCTTTAGAAGAAGTAGTGTCAGAAGACTGGTCGCTTTAGAAGAAGTAGTGTCAGAAGACTGGTCGCTTTAGAAGAAGTAGTGTCAGAAGACTGGTCGCTTTAGAAGAAGTAGTGTCAGAAGACTGGTCGCTTTAGAAGAAGTAGTGTCAGAAGACTGGTCGCTTTTAGAAGAAGTAGTGTCAGAAGACTGGTCGCTTTAGAAGAAGTAGTGTCAGAAGACTGGTCGCTTTAGAAGAAGTAGTGTCAGAAGACTGGTCGCTTTAGAAGAAGTAGTGTCAGAAGACTGGTCGCTTTAGAAGAAGTAGTGTCAGAAGACTGGTCGCTTTAGAAGAAGTAGTGTCAGAAGACTGGTCGCTTTAGAAGAAGTAGTGTCAGAAGACTGGTCGCTTTTAGAAGAAGTAGTGTCAGAAGACTGGTCGCTTTTAGAAGAAGTAGTGTCAGAAGACTGGTCGCTTTAGAAGAAGTAGTGTCAGAAGACTGGTCGCTTTAGAAGAAGTAGTGTCAGAAGACTGGTCGCTTTAGAAGAAGTAGTGTCAGAAGACTGGTCGCTTTAGAAGAAGTAGTGTCAGAAGACTGGTCGCTTTTAGAAGAAGTAGTGTCAGAAGACTGGTCGCTTTAGAAGAAGTAGTGTCAGAAGACTGGTCGCTTTAGAAGAAGTAGTGTCAGAAGACTGGTCGCTTTAGAAGAAGTAGTGTCAGAAGACTGGTCGCTTTAGAAGAAGTAGTGTCAGAAGACTGGTCGCTTTAGAAGAAGTAGTGTCAGAAGACTGGTCGCTTTAGAAGAAGTAGTGTCAGAAGACTGGTCGCTTTAGAAGAAGTAGTGTCAGAAGACTGGTCGCTTTAGAAGAAGTAGTGTCAGAAGACTGGTCGCTTTAGAAGAAGTAGTGTCAGAAGACTGGTCGCTTTAGAAGAAGTAGTGTCAGAAGACTGGTCGCTTTAGAAGAAGTAGTGTCAGAAGACTGGTCGCTTTAGAAGAAGTAGTGTCAGAAGACTGGTCGCTTTAGAAGAAGTAGTGTCAGAAGACTGGTCGCTTTAGAAGAAGTAGTGTCAGAAGACTGGTCGCTTTAGAAGAAGTAGTGTCAGAAGACTGGTCGCTTTAGAAGAAGTAGTGTCAGAAGACTGGTCGCTTTAGAAGAAGTAGTGTCAGAAGACTGGTCGCTTTAGAAGAAGTAGTGTCAGAAGACTGGTCGCTTTAGAAGAAGTAGTGTCAGAAGACTGGTCGCTTTAGAAGAAGTAGTGTCAGAAGACTGGTCGCTTTAGAAGAAGTAGTGTCAGAAGACTGGTCGCTTTAGAAGAAGTAGTGTCAGAAGACTGGTCGCTTTAGAAGAAGTAGTGTCAGAAGACTGGTCGCTTTAGAAGAAGTAGTGTCAGAAGACTGGTCGCTTTAGAAGAAGTAGTGTCAGAAGACTGGTCGCTTTAGAAGAAGTAGTGTCAGAAGACTGGTCGCTTTTAGAAGAAGTAGTGTCAGAAGACTGGTCGCTTTAGAAGAAGTAGTGTCAGAAGACTGGTCGCTTTTAGAAGAAGTAGTGTCAGAAGACTGGTCGCTTTAGAAGAAGTAGTGTCAGAAGACTGGTCGCTTTAGAAGAAGTAGTGTCAGAAGACTGGTCGCTTTAGAAGAAGTAGTGTCAGAAGACTGGTCGCTTTAGAAGAAGTAGTGTCAGAAGACTGGTCGCTTTAGAAGAAGTAGTGTCAGAAGACTGGTCGCTTTAGAAGAAGTAGTGTCAGAAGACTGGTCGCTTTAGAAGAAGTAGTGTCAGAAGACTGGTCGCTTTAGAAGAAGTAGTGTCAGAAGACTGGTCGCTTTAGAAGAAGTAGTGTCAGAAGACTGGTCGCTTTAGAAGAAGTAGTGTCAGAAGACTGGTCGCTTTAGAAGAAGTAGTGTCAGAAGACTGGTCGCTTTAGAAGAAGTAGTGTCAGAAGACTGGTCGCTTTAGAAGAAGTAGTGTCAGAAGACTGGTCGCTTTAGAAGAAGTAGTGTCAGAAGACTGGTCGCTTTTAGAAGAAGTAGTGTCAGAAGACTGGTCGCTTTAGAAGAAGTAGTGTCAGAAGACTGGTCGCTTTAGAAGAAGTAGTGTCAGAAGACTGGTCGCTTTAGAGAAGAGGGAGAGAAAGAGAGAGTGAGAGAGACAGACAGTCTCACGGCAGAAAGGACACGCTCCATAGAGCCTCATTCATCACTGAAACGCATGACCTCAAATCAGCGCGGCCTCGGCTGCCA